>NC_135865.1:31480796-31523296 GCF_031162955.1 Sander vitreus
CCCTCCTGGACCCCCTGCAGTTTGCCTACAGAGCCAATAGGTCTGTAGACGATGCAGTCAACCTGGCCCTCCACTACATCATCCGGCACCTGGACTCCATAGGAACCTATGCCAGGATCCTGTTTGTGGACTTCAGCTCTGCCTTTAACACCATCATCCCAGCTCTGCTCCAGGAGAAACTCTCCCAGCTAGGCGTGCCTGACTCCACCTGCAGGTGGATCACTGACTTCCTGTCTGACAGGAAGCAGCATGTGAAGCTGGGGAAACACGTCTCCGACTCACAGTCCATCAGCACCGGATCGCCCCAGGGCTGTGTTCTTTCCCCCCTGCTCTTCTCCCTGTACACCAACAGCTGCACCTCTAGTCACCAGTCTGTCAAGCTTCTGAAGTTTGCGGATGACACCTCCCTCATCGGACTCATCTCTGATGGCTACGAGTCCGCCTACAGGTGGGAGGCTGACCACCTGGTGACCTGGTGTAAGCAAAACAATCTAGAGCTCAACGCTCTAAAGACAGTGGAGATGGTTGTGGACTTCAGGAAGAACCTAGCCCCACCTGCCCCCATCACCCTCTGTGGCTCCACAATTGACACTGTGGAGTCTTTCCGCTTCCTGGGAACTACCATCTCCCAGGACCTCAAGTGGGAGCTGAACCTCAGCTCCCTCGTGAAGAAAGCACAACAGAGGATGTACTTCCTGTGGCAGCTGAAGAAAGTCAACCTGCCAAAGACAATGATGGTGCACTTCTACACAGCCATCATTGAGTCCATCACCATCTGGTACGCTGCTAGCACAGCCAAGGACAAGGGCAGACTGCAGCGTGTCATTCGGTCAGCAGAGAAGGTGATTGGCTGTAATCTGCCGCCGCTCCAGGACCTTTACGCCACCAGGACTCTGAAACATGCTGGAAAGATTGTGGCCGACCCCTCCCACCCCGGACACAAACTCTTTGAGACCCTCCCCTCTGGCAGGAGGCTGAGGTCCATCAGGACCAAAACCTCACGTCACATGAACAGCTTTTTCCCCTCCGCCACTAGTCTTATTAACAAGGCCCGGACCCCACCCTGACTCTCCACCTTCATGCCACTGTTCTTTCTCTGCTGTAATGCTCTTTGCCCTTTATTTTTTATTTATATCTTTATTTATTCTTTATTTTTAACTTAATACATACTGTGTAAATATACTTATATTGTTTGTACCTATACTTATATTGTTTAATATTCCATCTAAATAATGTGTGACGTGCACCAACAACACCAAAACAAATTCCTTATATGTGTTAAAAAACGTACTTGGTAATCAAACCTTTTCTGATTCTGAAGCGACTGAGTTTGTGAAAAGCACTATATGAAAAAGAAAATCAATATCAATCAATATATGGGGCAATATTTGTAAATGAGATGAAGACTTTAACAAATACTGGGTCCAATGAGTTCAGATTAATGCATTAATGCATCATTGTCTTTGGCAGGTTGAATTTCTTCAGCTGCCGCAGGAAGTACTTCCTCTGTTGTGCTTTCTTGAGCCGTCATTGACTTGATTTGAGGCTGATAAAATGAATCCGATTATCACAGTTGTTTTATCTTTAGAGTATTTGATCATCCTCCATTAATAACCCTCTAGTTTACAGCCTGAATCTGCCTCAAAGGAGTGATATTTATATTATTTAAGAAGACTCCTGCTGTATAAGTTGAAGACTCAGCAGGACTGGCAACAATGAAGCTCTTAGTCACAAAATGTGCTTCTGAAAATGTATCTGTCCACAGGTTTTGTTTGCTATCACATTCTTTTTAAGGGTATATGAAAAGATGCTATCAACCTGTACTAAAACATTGATATTAACAATGGAATCCTCTGTTATATTAAGGCATGGCACTGAATTAAATGCCATTGGAATTACTTCCATAAATTTAGCTAAAGCACTATCAGATAGACATCTAGTGTAGAAACTTTTACCTAATGCCATATATTCGGGAATTAAGAATTCAAAAGTTATAAAGAACGGTCTGATAATATAGGATTCTGTGGGAATACTATTAAATCTTCAATTTCGATAACGTATGCCAGCACAAGGTCAAGGGTGTGGTTAAAACACTGAGTGGCCTCATGCACACTCTGATTGAAACATCATGAACTACTACGACCATTTGTAGTCACTGTTCCATTATCTTTATTGTGACTGTTATTACCACCGTTCATCACATCCCAACTGGCACCGTCAGACACCACCTACCAAGAGCCTGGGTCTGCCGAGGTTTCTTCCTAAAAGGGAGTTTTTCCTCGCCACTGTCGCACTAAATGCTTGCTCTTGGGGGAATTATTGGAATTGTTGGGTCTTTGTAAACTATAGAGTGTGGTACAGTAACACATTCTGATGTGTCACAGATTTCATCTTAACACCTGAAAAGCCTGTGATAGTGTATCCAGCATTTTGAGCCAGGTAAAAGGAAGCAGGAGATGTTTTTATATAGGACTAATTGTTTTTTACTGTTATTTTTGTCACGGTTTGTCAGGAATGGCTTGGACCCAAATGCAGTTTAGATGATTTATTAAACAAAAATGAAGTACATACCCAAAGTGTCCAGAAAGCAACAAGCAAAAACTAATCCCAGAACAAACTGATCTCAAAAACTGGAACTCAGAGACAAAAGGTAGACTCCAGACACAAGCACACTCACAGAACACACAACAGATTACATGGCAAACATAATGAACAACAACAGAAACCTAATGCAAATCAGGGCAGAACAATCAAACAGGCGGGAAAACAAAAGACAGGAAGTAAAGTAGATAGGACAAGGGAGACAAGACAGACTTCAAAATAAAACAGGAAACAGAACATCACAATCATGACAATTTTAGAAGTTATCTGCTGTAGTTATGGCTGATACTGGGGCAGGGCCATCACAGGAAAGAAGGAAATTAAACGATCTAAAAGCTAAAAGGGAAAGTGAAAGACATCAGGTGGTAACGCGAGTAAACTTCGGTCGGGCTATCAACAGATGGAGACAATTATGGGATTGTAAATGATTCAAAAACGTCCCTGAATTGGCCCTCAGGTATGTACAATGTCTATTTCATTCATAAAATAACTTTACAATGCGCAGTGTAGTTGCACGTCAGAAGCTGACAGTAAATTACGTCCCCCTTCCATTTAGCGCGGACATTTTATTCCTTTTAGTCCTTGTTTGTGTTACCCTACTATTTTCTTTTCCCGTCCCCCTGTAACGTTACTTGTGTAAAGCGTCTGTGGGTTTCATGAAATGCGCTATATTAATCTAAGTTATTATTATGTTGGTTGCTACAACAATCTCTTGTTTTGGCTTGTAACACAGTGACAGTGATACCCGCTTTAGCTCACGATACATCCAAAGTAGGCTTAGCTACTGTATGCAATACTTGAAATGCAACAATGCATCTCTTACATATTCTTTTACTGTAAGTGAATGATTTTCTATCTGAGCAAAATATTCATCTCAACTATATGACTTTCCCGTAACATTAACTCAGTAATCTAAAATGGGTTAAAACAGCACCTTAAAGAAAAGATCTTTATGACAGCAGTTGTGGTAAAAACACTACCACTTTTGTCCAAAGTGGCCGTTAGAATCAACTCCAACTGAAATTTGCATATAGCCACTTTAAGGCCTGGATAGTCTTACACAGGTGCCAGCCAATTATCCGATTGACCCTCCAAGACTGCCAGCTCTTGTAGGAGGAGGCCAATGAAGCCACAGCAGGCAGAAAAGTGAGGATTTTGTACATTTGCTGTTCTCAAAATCCCACCGCCAAGAGAAATGAACAACAACCTTCGATCTAGCAAGCTACACGCTGATAGTGGCAAGTTTCGAAGAAAATTTGGATGGTGCAGTAAAGCAGGCCTGGCCGGCTATTTTGCAGAATGATTGCAGAGATTTACAGAAAATATGTAAACAGCATTTACTATCTAACCGGGATGTTATCGGACCAATTGGCGGTTATTGCTATGGACCAGCGATACACTGGTAAAAGCAAATAACGTTTAACCATGTATCCAGCTAATTTAAATAGCTCACATTTCTGTATTTTGAGAACACTTAACTTCATTTAATAATTAATGTGGCCTTTACTTTTTGAGGGGTCGAAATGTTCCACCAAAACAACTTCCTTCCACTATTTTGCGTTGCTGAATCCGAAGCTTAGCCCCTCCCACAATGATTGTAATTGGTTTAAAGAAATGCAAATAACCAGAGCGTTTTTTTCCCTGTACTAGAATTTATCTCTGGTGTAGCCAGACCTTACTCCACAGCGCTGTGGAAATAGGTCTAGCAATGTCTGACTAGTCCAATGCAACAAAAGCATGTTGGCTAATAATAGGGAAAGATTGTAGTTGTGGGTAGACGGAGCTTCAGTTAGCAGCTGATGCTAATTGATTCCAGCCAGGACAAACCCCAGTACTGCATTTTCACTTTATTTTCAAATGACATTTGATGCTTGAGTTTGTTTTACTTTTTCTAAAAGGTCTTATTTTTGTTTGATATTTACTAACTTTTGTTTGATTTTATTGACACAAATCTGCTTCCATATTCATAGACCATCTTGTATATTCAATATCCTACATCATTATAATGTTATCATGATTAAAAAAGAGCAACTCATTCCCAACAAACCACAAAACAATATTAAAACGGAATGAACAGTGTAACATATAAGGTCAAATATTGTGAGACCAAATTCCCATCAAACACACCTAAAGTCCTATCAATTCTAGTTTAAGCTAGGTCAGTGGTTCCCAAAGTGGGGTCTGGGGATCTGAAGGGGTCACTGAGGGGGTTCTATGGGGTCCCCAGCAAAAGGGAGAATCATTATTTTCACTATAATTCTATCCATTAGTTACACCATGACAGAATGTATGACTATTTTAATCATGGATTTCATAAACTTATTTTAATAAAATATCCTTAATGAAAACTCTTGTCAAATGGGGTCCCCTGGCCTAATTTGTGTCAGTTTAGGTGTCCTTTACTGTATGTGAAAAAGATTGGAAACCACTGTTGTAGGTTATGATATCAATGGCCCAAGTTTTATTAGCCTTCAATCAGCCATTTAATGTGTGAGAAAGACAGAATTTATTTATGAACAGTTGAGACTAATTCAAACTCACAATTTTGAGTTTCAAAACCCCCTTAAAATGTACGTAATAGCAAAAGAGCTCTATGTTCATATATACATTTAACATATTCTAGAAGCATATTTTGTAGCTTAGCAATATATGGTTTGCTAAATGTTCATTTTAAGTTTTACATTTTTGCAGCATGAATCTTCTTCAAAAATCTAAAAATCACTTTTTTGATTTGAGGTAAATTCAGGCCGTAAACTAGAGGGTTATTAATGGGGGGGATCATCAAATACTCTAAAGATAAAACAACTGTGACGATAGGATTCATTTTATCAGCCTCAAATCGAGTCAATGACAGCTCACAGAAGACGGAGAAAGAATAGGTCATGAATGTCACGATGTGAGGCAGGCAGGTCTGTAACGCCTTTCCTCTGAATTCAGACGAGCTTCTCCTGCAAACAAGCAGAATACGTAGATAGGTGTACAGGACAAAGAACAGGGGGATGAAGACGGTTGTCATCAAGATAAACTGACCTACTATGTTGTTCAGAGTTGTCTCCGCACAGGAGAGCTGAACCACAGGCCAGTTAGAACAGAAAAGCCGATTCAGTTTATATCCACACAATGTTAATCGGACAGTAAGGAAGAGACAGAAACCCAATAGCAAATGCAGGATAGAGCACAGCAAAAATCACAAGATGTGTTACCATCTTAAATGTAATTTTACTGTGATAGTGTAAAGGCTGGCAAATAGCAACAAATCTATCATAGGCCATGATGCTCAGAATAGTCTGCTCACATGATGCATAGGTGTAAATAACATATATCTGAATAAAACATAATGGTCGTGAGATCAAATGAGTGTCAGACAGAATGTCCATCAGAAACCTGGGGAAGAAGCCGGCTGAGCCGTACAGAGAGTTAAAAGACAGACAGCAGATAAAAATATACATGGGCTGATGCAGAGACTTCTCCAGACAGATTGTCAGAATAATGACAATGTTAGCAGAGACAATAGTCATGTAGAGCAACAGACACAGACTGAAGAACAGATATCTGAGGGGCCCAAAGTCTGCAAACAGAGTGAACTGAAAATACACAGGATTCAGGCTGTTGTTGCTGTTCATGTCTGCACAACAGCAGAGCTGGAAGAAGAGAAGTGTAAACAGATTGAATAATAGTGAATAATATTAAAATGTGTGCATCAAAATGTCCTATTTTAACAGTAGACACAAAACATAGAATAAACCTGCATTCATGTAAGTTGCATAATTTGCACATTTCTAACAATTGTGCTTGATAATATTCTAATTAAATTTCAAATAGTTCAAAAAGATGTTGAAAAGTACACATGGGTGGAAAAAGGTCAGTGTTACATGAACTAAATGCACAAGCAACTTAACAAAAAAGTCATTTTCCACAAGTGAATTGCAATCTAAAAAGCTTTCACATTTAATGGAAGTTTTGTGTCCTCTAATAGCTGAGAAATCAGTAATTATCAGCCAATACAATATACTGGATACAATGTTTGTTATTCATGTGGTCTTTTCAGTTAATACATTCATGAAGATATTCAGAAAACAGTATTTGCATCAGTGTATGTAAACTTTTAGATTAATACACAGCACCCTCCCCTGACCTACAGCAGACTGAGGCAACAGCTGAACTTTTATCCGGTTTTGCTGTCACACTGAGAGCAGCAACCTGTACACACAGGGTCCAAAGGGAGGAATGGTGTGTGACACACTGACTACTGTGTGTGTTGTGGTTTGCTATAACTGTCCCAGACTGCCAAGACTGAGTTGATAGACTTTTTTAAAGATTATTTTTGGGGCATTTCCGTCTTTAATCTAGCCTGGTCCTACCAGACTCTTGTACATTTCATTTGTACAGAGAGTCTGGTCACTCTCCATTGACAAGTGTTAACTTCCTTGAAGGCGGGTACTCTGTCTAAGTTTAAAACTATTTGATCTGCCCAGAGCCACTCTGGATCTGCCTTAGCCAACTCCTTCACCACTAACAGTGTGAGCTGGAAAATTAAACTTTTCCCGAACCCCGTGGGGAGGAGGGCCACAACATAATGGCCACCAACAAAACTCAGCAAAGATTGTTCTTGCTCGGGCTTTAACTTCTGGATATTCAGCAGCATTGCCACAACGGACAGAATGGCTACGCTCGCATCTTTCTTTGCCGCCATTACGGAACTACAACTATAGCGCACGGCCTCAACGTTATTGTTCTCAGCCACTGCCTCTGTTTTCACTGATAGGACCGCCAAAAATATGGCTGGAGAAAACCCAAGACTATACCGCGAACCCAGACGTAGTACTGAAGGGAAATGAAAATTGAGCAAGTACGTAGGAGGACGGAGCCAGGCTATCTTTAATCACCATGACAGCATAAAAGGGGAGAGAGGGGGAAGACGTGAGTGGGGAGGGGCAGTTGGAGCATGCACAGAAGCTTAACCAGTCTATACTCCGGTTAAGGTGTATACATACAGGGATACCCAGTTTACTGAAGGGATTCTCTAGGTCTTATGAGAACTCCAATTTTAACATGATGTTGGAATCAGGGTATTGCCTTAACCCGAATATAATCCGGCGAGTGGAGTGTATGGATGAGTAACAAACATGGCAAAACTATCCCAAATCAGGAGAGATGTGGAGTGTAGGAGAGAGAGACAGACAATGAGACAGGTCTGGTAAATATAGACTATAGGTTGATTCCTAGATTGAGGCTTGCACAGGTGTCAGCCTATCATACCTGATTGACCCTGCCAGACTAACAGCTCCTGCAGGAGGAGGCAAATGACGCCACAGCAGGCAGAAAGGGAGGGGTCTTAACAGTTGTGGTTTCAAAACCTGTATGGGAAACAACACACCTTCAAGCTAGCAAGCTACACACTGAAAATGGCAAGTTTTGAAGAACATTTGACGATGAAATAAGCAGGCCTGCTTGGTTGTTTCGGTGAATGATTCTAAACATTTTAAAGAATATGTTCCCAGTATTAACTCTCTGGAAACTAGGATAATTTGGGACCGATTGTTGGGATTGATGTGGACGAAGTACACACGTCGATACACTTGAAAGAGCAAATTATGTTCACCCATGTATCGAGTTAATTCATACAGCTCACGTTACTGTATTGTATGAAAACTATATTCATCTTAAATTGTATGAGTAAAACAGCAGGCAGAAATGGGAGGGGTCGTAACACCCCCCTCCATAAGAACGGGGTTCCTATAAGAACCACGTCAATCTGAAACACTAAACCTCTGTCACCAATACTGTCTTTACTTTATAATTAACAGCACAGTCTAAAGTTATGTTCAAAGACAAATTAGTTAGATGGACAATACATTACCCATAGTTCCATGTAAATACCACTCTTTCTGGTTACTTCCCCCAAAGCAGTCCATCTGTCTCCAAGATCCAGCAACCCTGGTAACTAGAGGAGCAATTAAAGGTAATAAAAGACCGAGGAATAGGGGATAGCACAGAAAAGAGAACCGTTACCAACATGAAATCAGGGATCTAGGAGCGCGCGAGACAGTGTGGCCGCAATTACATTGTCACATGATGTGACGAATATCCAAATTGTATGGCTGCAAGAACAATGACCACCTCATCAGTCTCTGGTTGGGATTCTGAAGAGACTTCAAGAACGTAAGCGAATTATGGTCCGTGAAATTGCTCTTTATTTTTTATTTATATCTTTATTTATTTTTTACGTAATACATACTGTGTAAATATACTTATACTTATATTGTTTGTACCTATACTTATATTGTTTAATATTCAATCTAAAGAATGTGTGACGTGCACCAACAACACCAAAACAAATTCCTTGCATGTGTTAAAAAACGTACTTGGTAATAAAACCCTTTCTGATTCTGAAAACAGTTACTGGAGATACCCCAGAGCCGACATACACATCAAAATGCTGCAGAGCCCACACAAGCGCCAAAGCTTCCTTCTCAACCACTGAATAATTTAACTGATGCTTGTTAAATTTACGGGAAAAGAAGCTCACAGGACAATCTACCCCCTCTGCATTTCCTTGCAACAAAACAGCACCAGCACCCACATTGCTGGCATCCACATAAAGTGTAAAAGACTGATCCAATCGAGGCGCTGCCAACACTGGAGCTGAACACAACAATGATATGACCGTCTCAAAAGCACCCTGACAATGTGAAGACCAGATGTACTTAGCCTTGGCCAAATCAGTCGGAGGTGAAACCACAGATGAGAAATTTCTACAGAACCCACGATAGTACCCTACCATCCCCAAGAAGCGCATTAACTCCCTGGTAGTAGGTGGGGGAAACTGCTGCACTGCCATGACCTTCGCCTGGACCGGCCGAACTACGCCTTGGCCTACCACCTTTCCAAAGGTATGTCACAGTGGCCTTAGCAAACTTATACTTAGCAAGATTAACTGTCAGCCGTGCTCAGACCAATCTGTCAAAAAGAGCAACTGTTCGCTGAACATGCTCTTCCCAGGTGTCCGAATACACCACAACATCATCAAGATAGACAGCACAACCACGTAGGCCAGAAACAACACGATTCATTAGCCACTGAAATGTTGCAGGAGCATTCCTTAAATCAAAAGGCATGACGGTGTAAGAATACAAGCCAGAGGATGTGATGAAAGAGGAAACTTCCCTTGCTCTTTTGTTAAGTGGAACCTGCCAGTACCCCTTGAGAAGATCAAACTTACTCACAAATTTTGCCGAACCCACCTGATCAATACAATCTTCCATCCGTGGAAGAGGAAACAAATCCAGCTATGTGAGACCATTCACCTTGCGATAGTCAGTGCAAGGCTGCAAACTACCGTCTGCCTTCTTAACAAGAAGGCACGGGGAAGCCCAGTTAGACGAACATGGCTCAGCAATGCCATTCTCTAGCATATACTGAAGCTCAGCATCCAACTGTCTCCTTTTTTCTTCCGAAACATGATAAAAACGCTGCTTCACAGGCTCAGAATTGTTCACATCTATATCATGCTCAATTAAGTGGGTCCTGGACAGGGTATCAGAAAACAGCGAAGGATAGACAGTAATCAGTTTAATCATCTCAGTACCTTTATCCGTATCCAAATGACCAACAAGAATGTCCAGATTTTTTTCAAACGACCCTGCAATAGCGCATCATCTGAGACCAACTCCTCCCCCTCAGTACCCACTACATCCGCAGCACAATTGGTGGAGTCAAAAACAGAACCTGCAACCAAAACTGTTCTCACCGCCGGAACACCTAGTTCCCCTGGAGAACATGCAGACTGACGACTGTGATATTGCTTCAAAAGGTTTACATGGTACAACTTAGTAGATTTTCTGCGGCCGGGCATGTCAATTACATAAGGTCAGAGACCCGACGCACCACAGAAAAAGGACCACTGAACTTGGCCTGGAAAGGCGAATTAACCAGGGGAAGCAGAGCCAAGACTCGGTCGCCTGGTTCAAACTGACGAACCCCAACCCGCCGGTCATAGCGATTCTTCATTTTCCCCTGTGCAACCTCAAGGTTTTGCTTCGCTAGTTCACCTGCCCTGTACAATCTCAACCTGAAACCATGCACATAATCGATGAGGTTCTGAGGAGGCTCCTCAGGCAAACAACCATCCTGTAACACTGCAAGCGGACCCCGCACCTTATGTCCAAACACCAATTCATTCGGACTAAACCCAGTACTTTCCTGAACCACTTCCCGAGCGGCCAATAGCAACCAGGGTAACCCATCCTGTGCCAGTCACCAGATAACTCTGTACAGTAAGTGCGCAACAAGGACTTCAGGTTTTGATGGAAGCGCTCAAGTGCGCCCTGACTTTGAGCATGGTAAGCTGTTGATTTGTTATGTTTAATGTGCAACTGCTCAAGAACCTGAGCAAAAAGATGGGATGTAAAATTTGATCCCTGGTCAGACTGGAGCACCTTCGGGATACTAAATACAGAAATGAACTGAGTCAACGCTCCAACCACTGACCTAGCTGTAATGGTGCGGAGTGGATACACAGCAGGATATCTTGTAGCCTGACACATAACAGTCAACAAATATAAGTGCCCTGATTTGGACCGAGGCAAGGGACCAACGCAGTCCATGATCAAGTGTTCAAAAGGCTGCCCTATAGCAGGAATTGGATACAAGGGAGCTGGCTTAACAACCTGGTTTGGCTTACCAGCGAGTTGACAACCATGACAGGTTTTGATGAAAATTGCAACATCTCGCTTCAAACGGGCCCAAAAAAAATGTTGCGGTATGCGCTCATACGTTTTACGGATGCCCAGATGACCTGGCACATCACCATGTGATGTCCGGAGGACTATGCCGCGTCGACCAACAGGGACCACAACCTGAAAAACTGACTCTCCCAGAGACACCAAACCCTGCGGCACCCATTTACGAACAAGCAATCCCTCTTGAAGGAAATAACACTAAACAGAACTCCTAACCTCTTCTGCTGGCACGACTCTATCGAACAGCTCAGTTAAGGATGCATCCGCTTTCTGGTCTACCACCAACTCCACCTGTGAACTAGTTAGCTGCTTGACCAGCAGAGAGTTTGGCAATTCAAAACACTCTGGTTCCACTGCCTCTGATCCAGCTCGACTGGCAGCTCAGGTAACAGCGCAGGCAGGAAAAATGTCATCGGATCCATGTGGCCTTGCTGAGGGTGCTACCACTGAGGAACCAGCTGGCAGCTTCACTACATTAGGCACCCCATCAGCCCACACTTTATCCCATGCGAAATCATTCCCCAGAATCACATGAACACCCTCAACAGGCAACTGAGACCGGATGCCAACTGACACCTCACCCTGAACAAGACCACAACTAAGAGATACAAAGTGTAAAGGAACAGAGAATGGAACCAGTCCCATACCAAGAGCGATCACACAACCACCAGTATCAGTCTGGGAAGAAAATGGCAGCACAGACTCCAGAATAAAAGAATCTAACACCCCGGTATCTCTTAAGAGCTTAATAGGAACCTGCACACCGCTTCCCACCAACGAGACAAACCCATCTGAGATAAAGGCTGAAAAATCAGCCTGAGAGGTCACAGATGTAATGCCTGGAGCAACCATAACAGGCTTCACCCTACCAGAAAACTTTCCTGTCAGCAGTGGACAATCCTTTCTCCAGTGCCCGTTTTCACGACAGTACCTGCAAGTGTCAGAGCCAACCGGAACGCCCCACCCACCATAACCAGACCTATTGGGTGGTGCGTCACTTGTTAGCATTGACTTTTTCTGACCATGATAACGGTCAAACTCATGGCGACCGTCTACATTACTTCCAAAAACACTTTTGTGGGTCAACACATATTCATCCGCCAATATAACTGCCTCCCTGGGTGTCCATACTTTACGCTCATTAATAAATGTAGCAACACTCCCAGGAACTGAGTCTTTTAGCTGCTCCAAGATAAGCAGATCACAAAGATCCTCAAAAGTGTCAACCTTAGAGGCTGTACACCAGCGCTGAAACAACGATATCAATTCACGAACAAATTCCATGTAAGTTTGATCATCAAGCTTTCCTCTAGAACGGAACCGCTGACAATAAGCATCAGGGACAAGTTCATAGACTTTCAACACCGCAGACTTTACGGTCTCATAGTCCGTACAATCGGAAACCACACTCAAAGCTGAGTAGGCCATTTGCGCCTTACCAGTCAAAACACACTGCAACAACACAGCTCTGTCTGCATCTGTCCAAACCCTAGCATCTGCGATACGCAAAAGAAAAAAAATCATGTCCGGATCCAACTCACTGAACGTAGGAAGCAGGCGAAGATTATTAACCAAGTCAAACTGAGTACTCCTGCCCCCAACTTCTCGAGCACCAGTGCCTGACACATCTGATAGCTTACCATCCTTCACCAACTGTAGCTGATACTGTTGCACCTCCAACCTTGTACGCTCAGTTGTGTGCTTCATGGTCTGAAGCCGTATCTCCTTGTCAAATCTCAACGTCTCTAACCCCACCTGCTGCCTAAGTTGCAACTCCCACAACTCCTTTTGCTGCTTAAACGTTAACGTCCCAACGCCAGGAACCAGACTAACCACTGGACTCACTACTGGCTGTCTGCACAAAACCCCAAACTCAAACAAACCCTCCTTTAAACAAGTTTTAACACTCTCCTTTAGCTTCTCATCCACAACGTCAACCCCATAGTGCTCTGCAATCTTCAACAACTGCTCCTTTGTGCATTTCTCCAACACAGACTCTGAAGGATCTTGAACAAAATTATCTATGAGAGAAGTTATTCTCACCAGCTAAACAAAACCTGACTGGGACAAATAGGGGAAAAAAAACTACTCTGGAGCAACACCAAAAACAGGAGCCTCACCCCTACCTAACTAACCACAACCATTTAAGCTAGCTAACTAACTCACCCCTAGTCTTCGTCCAGTTAATGGTGGGGGGTACTTATGCACTTTAAACCAGTGGTGTGAAAAAAGCAACCAGAAAACTGGCGACCCTCTCACAACCACGGAGATGCTCCCGAGCTAATAGCTCTACCCACCTTCACCGCCACCTAAAGCAACACCACGAGTACTATAGGAGTACTCGCTGCCAAGCCTAACAGGGGAAGAGGTGCTCCTGCACAAAACACTCAAAACCCTCCAGATTAGTCCCACCTTGAAGCCCCAAATCAGATATACAACTCCAAGATATAAATACATAGCTCCTACAAACTACCACTAAACAAAGCTGACTGGCACTAACAACCTGGATTTCCCCTCAAAACAACTGACACAAAGTTACACTAGGCCAACTCACAATTTAGGCTAAATTAGACTTAACCTAATTTACTCCTAACACTTTAAGACGAGCCCCCACTTGTCACAAACCGGCTCAATGCATGCGACAAAGAGGGGAGACCAAATAGGTTAAAAATGCCAATAAAGTGTTTATTATAAAGTAAACAAACTGCTATTAACAAAAGCATCAGAACAGGTGTGGAATCAATGTTATTAGTAGTGTGTGTGTGTGTGAGTGAAAGATATGTGGAGAAGTGACAACTGCAACAAAGGAGATAAACCAAACCCAAACCAGGAGATGTGGAGCCTAGGAGAAGGAGAATGCAGAGAGAGAACAATCAGACATGACTTGTATAAATAGCCTTGGTTGATGAAGGTATCCACCAATTAACTAACGACCCATGACAATTATGATTGGTTTAAAAATGTACAAACAACCTATAGGGTGTTTTTTTCTCAAATCCTAGAATGTATCTGTGGTGATGCCAGACCTTACTAAACAGGGCTGTGGAATACGATAGTGTGAGTTGTGAACTCCAGGCAAAAGGATTGCGGGCGCATACGCACCGCAGAGCCGACTCAAGGTCCTGGTTAGCACTCTCCGTCTGACCATTGGACTGAGGGTGATAAACAGAGGAGAGACTTGGCGCCCAGGGCCTGGCAAAACGCTTTCCACACTTGAGACGTGAACTGGGGACCGCTGTCGGAAATGACGTCCAGAGGAATACCGTGGATTTTGAAGACGTGGTTCACCATGAGTTTGGCTGTCTCGGCAGCTGATGGAAGTTTGGGGAGAGCCACGAAAAACGATCAACAATGGTAAAAATTGTGTCGTTACCTCTTGAGGGCGGTAGTCCAGTGACAAAGTCCAGAGCAATATGTGACCAGGCTCGACCAGGTACAGGAAGGGGACTGAGAAGACCAGTCAGTGGCCGATGAGATGCCTTGCCCTCTGGCGCAGATGGTACAGACCCCGATGAACTCCTGTACGTCCACCGCCACCACCACCACTCCTCTCACCAGAAGGAGAGAGAGAGTGCGAGCCACTCCAGGATGGCAGGAAAACTTGGAGGACCTGAGAGCGAACAGAATCGGGAAACAAACATGCACCAAGGTTAGTACAAAGTGCTTGTCTTACCCTAGATTCCACCTCCAAGGTCAGGGACACCACCAAGCAGGTAGAAGAGATGATGGTGTCAGGAGTGATGGGTTCCTCCACAACCGAAAAGAACTGTCTCGAGAGGGCATGGGGCGTGACATTCTTACTGCCGGGACGGTAGGTGAGTGAGAAGTTGAATCGACCAAAGAACAAGGCCCACTGGGCCTGGCGGGAGTTCAGGCGTTTAGCCATCTGAATATATGCAAGGTTTTTATGGTCAGTCCAAACCAGGAACGGAACAACAGCCCCCTCCAGCCAGTGTCTCCACTCCTCCAAAGCTAGTTTAACAGCCAGCAACTCCCGATTCCCAACGTCATAGTTCCTCTCAGCAGGCGATAGTTTTTTGGAGAAGAATGCACATGGGCGTATCTTGTTATCACCTGCTGAACATTGGGAGAGAACATCTCCAACCCCAACATCCGATGCGTCCACCTCCACCACGAACTGGCTGTAGGAATCGGGCTGAACAAGGATGGGAGCAGAAGAGAAACAGTCCTTGAGCTCTGTGAAAGCCTTGGCAGCTGCTGCGGACCACACAAAGGGAACAGAGGCAGAGGTTAGTTTTGTCATGGGTGCAACAACAGAACTGTAGTTCTGAACAAAATGACGGTAAAAGTTAGCAAAATCTAAGAACCGCTGTAACTGTTTCCTGGTGGTGGGAACTGGCCAATCAGTTACAGCCTGTGCCTTGCTCGGGTCTGTCTTCACCTGCCCGCTCTCCACAATATATCCGAGGAAGGAAACAGAAGAAGAGTGGAACTCACATTTCTCAACCTTGACGTACAGTTTGTTCTCCAGTAGTCTCATCAAAACTAACCAGTCAATAAGGGTTTCGGGAATAGGCGCACAAAAATGGCTCGCGAGTGCCCCCCACAATATTAAAAGAATTGAGCCCCTGCAGTACCAACAAATCACGGGCCATCGGCAGCAAAGTGCCTGCGGTCCGTCTGTTTTACTCCACTGCCGAGGCTTCAGCAGACACTGGGAGATGGCTAATCAGATTGTCCATCTCCGGGGCTGTAAACGTTGTGTCTAGGCAAAAAGGTGGAAAGGACCAAGCAGCCCCCCACTGCAACCTCTGGCTAATGTTAGCTGGCTAACAAAGTTAGCTTGTTAATTCTATCTAACAGTGGTTACAGCTATAAGGAGCCGAACAAGTTGTCAGTCATCTGGCGAGAGCACTGTGCTTTCCTACGCTGTGACAAGAGTGTGAATGAAACATTAAGTTAGTACATTTTACTAATTTAGTGGCCAGTTTGTGTAAAAACCCAGGTACACACACAAGAGGCAGGCAGATTTTTATTTTGAAAGGCCAGTTATTTCATAGATCCAACCATATCCCCACATCATCACATACCCTTCACCATACCTAGAGATTGGCATGGGGTACTTTCCATAAAATCATCTCTCAATGCAAATTAAACCAGCTATTAGACTAACTGAAATACAACCATGCCAATCTCTAGGTATGGTGAAGGGCATGTGATGATGTGGGGGTATGGTGAAGGGTATGTGATGATGTGGGGGTATGGTGAAGGGTATGTGATGATGTGGGGGTATGGTGAAGGGTATGTGATGATGTGGGGGTATGGTGAAGGGTATGTGATGATGTGGGGGTATGGTGAAGGGTATGTGATGATATGGGGGACCAAGGGAACTTTGTCAGGATGGATAGTATCCTGGATCCATGAAATAACTGGCCTTTCAAAGTAAAAATCTGCCTGCCTCTATGGGAATTTAACATAGGGGTGTACTGACTTATTTTAAGAAAGAACATTTGTTTATTTAAGATAAATTAAGATAAATCATTCAATCACAAAGAAAATTGTAATAAATAAATCTTTAAAAAAAAAGTATATCTCCTCGGCCTTAGCAGTCTGGGCTCGGTTATAGCAACACACACACACACACACACACACACACACACACACACACACACACACACACACACACACACACAGGAGTAGTCAGTGTGTAACACACCGTAGCTCCCTTTAGACCCGGTGTGTACAGGTTGCTGCTCTCAGTGTGACAGCAAAACAGGATAAAAGTTCAGCTGCTGCCTCAGTCTGCTGTAGGTCAGGGGGGGGGGGTGCTGTGTACTATTCTAACTCCTAAATTTCCATACACTAATGCAAAGACTGTTTTGTGAATATCTTAATGACTGTATTAACTAGACAGACAACAGGACTTACAGTCACACTATATAGTACTGTTTATTCTGTTGGCTGATATATGTACTGATTTTCTCAGCTATTTTAGGTCACAAGTAAACAACTTTAATAAATTGTGAAAGCTTTTGAGACAGGTTTATTGCAATTGCAAAGTTTTCACTTGTGGAAAAGGACATTTGATTCTCTATCCTCTGAGAGCCTTGTTAACCTGGATACATCTCTTCTTCATTCAACTGAAATTTAGTTGCTTCTTGATTTAGTTCATGTGACACTGACCTTTTTCCACCCATGTCTATTTGTTGGACATGTCTTTTTAACTTAATGAAATGTGTTAGGTGTGCTGAATATTTTACAGCAGAATTGTTAGAAATGCAACGTACATGCATGCAGGCTTATTGTATGTTTTGTGTCTTGCTAAACTGTTCAAATAGGACATTTTCCTGAGAACATTTTAATCTAATTTACTGTACATTGATCTGTTTAACCCTCCTTTCCCTTCATCACTCACTTCTCTTCTTCCAGCTCTGCTGTTGTGCAGACATGAAGAGCAACAACAGCCTGAATCCTGTGTATTTTCAGTTCACTCTGTTTGCAGACTTTGGGCCCCTCAGAAATCTGTTCTTCAGTCTGTGTCTGTTGCTCTACATGACTATTGTCTCTGCTAACATTGTCATTATTCTGACAGTCTGTCTGGAGAAGTCTCTGCATCAGCCCATGTATATTTTTATCTGCTGTCTGTCTTTTAACTCTCTGTACGGCTCAGCCGGCTTCTTCCCCAGGTTTCTGATGGACATTCTGTCTGACACTCATTTGATCTCACGTCCATTATGTTTCATTCAGATATATGTTATTTACACCTATGCAGGATATGAGCTGACTCTCCTCGGCATCATGGCCTATGATAGATTTGTTGCTATTTGCCAGCCTTTACACTATCACAGTAAAATGACATTTAAGATGGTAACACATCTTGTGATTTTTGCCATGTTCGTCCCTGCATTTGCTGTGGGTTTCCAGCTGTATCTTACTGTCCGATTACCGTTGTGTGGCAATAAACTGAATAGGCTTTTCTGTTCTAACTGGCCTGTGGTTCAGCTCTCATGTGTGGACACAACTCTGAACAACATAGTAGGTCAGTCTCTTGTAATGACAACCATCATCACCCCCCTGTTCTTTGTCTTGTACACCTATCTACGTATTCTGCTTGTTTGCAGGAGAAGCTCGTCTGAATTCAGAGGAAAGGCGTTACAGACCTGCCTGCCTCACATCGTGACATTTGTAAACTTTTGCATCTCAGTGTTCTGTGAGCTTTTACTAAGTCGATATAACATTGATGAAATGAATCCGTTTGTTATTGTTGTTTTATCACTGGAGTTTGTAGTTATTCCCCCCATTAATAACCCTCTAGTTTACGGCCTGAATCTGCCTCAAATCAGACAAGTGATTTTTAGCTTTTTTAAAAGATACGAAAAATGATTCCTGTTTCATTATTTTACACACAACAAGCACAGAGAGAAAATAATGAAGATGTAATTCTGTTATTCACATAATGGGCTTCTTTTGTTCACATTTTTTTTTAAACAAATCAGAATACAGGTAAAGAAAATAGATCACTCTCCCCCCTTACCACATTAAATATATTAATATGTTTTATATGCATGATCCAAACCATGAGACTAAAATACATCTTAAGTAATCATATTGAATTATATTTAGTGACCAAGCTTGAATGTTATTTCTGTATATGAGGGTTAGGGTTAGGGCTAACCCATGTAATAACACACATCTCTCATGAGAAATAAAGCATACAATATGCTGCTTAATAACAATACATGTTTGGTTTAATGATTGTTTTTTTTTCTGACACAAATAGTTATTGTTTATTATATTAAATTCAAACTTGACCCATTTTCAAAGTTTCTATATCAAACATTTTGGGTTTCTTTCAACCTAATTTCCCAAAAAACTAAACGGATAGTTCCACTCAACGCTCTTCCCAAGTGAAATGAAGGATCAGTTCACTACTTTTATTGAATTTGGGGTGTTTTATTAAATTTTGTAGCATTTGAAAAGAAAAAAAACGATTGAAATGGTTTTAAAACAGTATTCTGACTAAACTTCAACATAAGTTCCCCTGATGTTAATTATTAGTCAAAATAATTCGTAATTGCAGCATTTTAACTCAATAGTTAGATAAGTTTCATATAAATGAAGTTTATTGACTATTAATTTCCAAAACAATGTGTAAAACTAGTGTTAATAAGTTGGTTTTACTGGTGAAAAAAAGCAAAGGAAAGAAAGTGTTAATTTTTGACCCGGGAGGACAACAAGTCGGCAGGAAGACAACACAAAGGTTAACTTAGTTTATTGTGTATCTGAATGCTTCCAGTTGCCCGTGGGTATAATATGAAACTGAACTGGACTGTAGTGAGCCATTTGAACGTTTAAATGCTGCAGCTGTGTCAAAAGATTCATAGTTTATGTGGATCTCATTAACCTCTCCAAAAGAAAAAGCTGCTAACACGTAAACAAACTGACCAAACTCTGGAGGCCTGACCTCACAGATGTTGTTCGGCCTCCTGCACACTGGCTGCGTGGCGTGAGCGTGGCGTGAGCGTGGCGTTTCTGCTGCGTGGCAGCTGCGTGGCGTTTTCTATGTCTTTGCACACCAGAAAACGTGTCTGACCCGGCGCTGCTGCTGAGAGAATTGTGGAAATGTACTGCACTCAAGCAGTAGTATACTTCATGTTAAACATAAATATATACTGATTTGATAACAGCAAAGACAACTTCGGCAGTAGTGACGGAAAAATAGGCTCCAGAGTTTTTCGTTCTGTATTGACAGGTTGCAATATTTGACAATTGATAATTATGTATTATTATTTTTTTAAGTTCATTCATTCATTTCATTTATTATACAGGAAAATTTAAGAGCAACAATTAAGTTAAAATGAACGGGCCTGACTCAGTTTAAAAACTGGTTTACAGCAGGTTCCTGTTCTGCAGCAACATAGAACAATGAACACAATTTCGGCACATTTATACAGGAGTTACATTTACATCTGCATTTATGTCTAAACCTAGAGACTTTCAAACATCAAAATGTCATTAAAGGTCCCATGGCATGAAAATGTCACTTTATGAGGTTTTTTTAACATTAACATGAGTTCCCCCAGCCTGCCTATGGTCCCCCAGTGGCTAGAAATGGTGATAGGTGTAAACCGAGCCCTGGGTATCCTGCTCTGTCTTTGAGAAAATGAAAGCTCAGATGGACCAATCAGGAATCTTCCCTTTATGACGTCTGTAATGGCAAAAATTACACTTGAGCACTGTTCCTTTTATTTCTTATGTTTTTATTAACACATGGCCTTCTCTCAGCACTATTGAAAGAACAGTTTGTCTCCCCTTATCATGTTGATTAGATCCTGCTTAAACTGAGACAGAAAGTCCGGGAGACGAAGCATAGGCCCTTTGTTTAAACTGATAAACTACAAGGACACTATAAACCATCTTCCTTCCCAGATCCGTTCCTCCCTAGTCAGTTACAATGTCCGGGGAATGTGACCCCAGATGTGAAAGTGGGGGACAGGGGATAAGGTGAAGTGTGTTTATGACACCTTGGGAGATTTAGAAAGGTATCTGACAAGATCTTTATCTTTATGTGCATGTTAACCTATAACCTGTTAACCTTATCTGGACACTGTCTGTGAGAAAATGTAAACCATGGTTGTAGGTAGATCATGTTTGAATTGTCACTCCCCTTTTCCCAATGTGCATTTAAGCTCAGTGTTTCTTTGACTCATTTGAAGAATCGGTACTCACTGAGCTGCTTGTGCTTTTGTGACTCTGTTTTTCTTCCTATATTTGCAAATATATCCTAATAAATACGAAACCCTAACTTGGTTCAGTTCTCCGACTGTCTTATTTCTTACATTCATTAAACTTTGAAACCTCTACCCCTGCTGGACCAGAAACTTCCATTACACGTCATAAGGGGAAAGGTTACCTCCCCTTTCTCTGCTTTGCCCAACCAGAGAATGTGGCCCCCCCCATGAGAAAGAGAGAGACATCATGGCTTTCAAACAAGCAAAGTGGCAGTTGGTCAAGGCCACACCCCCAGCCTCCACCTTGCCCCCCCCCCTCCTCCTCAATAACATTTAAAGCTACAGACACAGAAATGGCACATCCTAAGGAAAGCTCATTGTGGGACTGAGAGACTTCAGATACAGTATTAGGGGACCACTAAGGTCTATATAAAAGAGACTTCAGATACAGTATTAGGGGACCACTAAGGTCTATATAAAAGAGACTTCAGATACAGTATTAGGGGACCACTAAGGTCTATATAAAAGAGACTTCAGATACAGTATTAGGGGACCACTAAGGTCTATATAAAAGAGACTTCAGATACAGTATTAGGGACCACTAAGGTCTATATAAAAGAGACTTCAGATACAGTATTAGGGGACCACTAAGGTCTATATAAAGAGACTTCAGATACAGTATTAGGGGACCACTAAGGCCTATATAAAAGCATCCAAAGAGCACCATGTCATGGGACCTTTAATGAAATGCATTTGTGTCACAATGACATATAAACATCTTTTCATATTCTATTTTGTCTGGAAACGCTTCCAACATGCTCGCGTGTCGCATGAAAAATAGGCGTCGGTTCGAGCCGCGCCTGACACATGCGCGTCACGCAGGCAGTGTGCAAGCTCTAACCTCTTAACATGGGAGCCGAAATAAAAACGGACACGCCATGCAGCTGACACGCTCACGTCACGCAGGCAGTGTGCAGCCAGCCTTAGACTTTGTTTTTGCTCAAGTCATGTGACTCTGTCATAATCAGAACGCCACGCGGAGAGCAAAGACCTCCGCCAAGGCATTCACATGCTCCTCTGATGTCCAGGGGCGGGGCTAGGTGGGGGGGCAGGGGGAGGCACCGGCCCCCCTTAATTATGATTGGCCCCCTATGCCCTCCTGCCCTGTCAATCGGCTGCCTGTTCTGCCAATCTTCCCAGCCCTCACGTTTTTAATTAATGTTTCCCTGACTAAAACGTGAGACCACGGAACCAGCACTGAAATGTATTTCTAATACTGTCCGACTGAGCCTATAGAAAATGTGTATTGTATTTGGATATACAATTTGTTTAAAATGAAATCAAGTGAAACTAATTATGAATGTGAGGTTTCGTTTAGCAGAATAGTTATTGTTCTATCCTATATCCAATATTTCCTATCTTTCTAAGCAGATTTCCCATGCTGTATTCTGAAAGTCCATGCATACATGTTATTGTTGTAGCTGGACTATTGTAATTCCTTATTATCAGGTTACTCTCTCTTACTACTCTCCATTTTGCCAAAACACTGACGTGAATATTTATTTAAGTGCAGATTTTTGTTCACTCGATAAAACATTTTTTGTGTGTGCTTACATGGACTATAATTCAATACTTTATTGCCATACAATATAGTTGTTGGCAGAACAACAGGCAATCACAGCTTACCAATTTAGACACATGATAAGAAATGAACACTTAACAAATAATACATAACCCTCACCCCATAAAACATTACATACATCCATTGATAAAGACATTATCAATCAATACTTCATACTTCAACACGGCACCACAGCTCTTCTGATAGAGGTGTGTTATCAACTGCTTGCTTGTTCTGCCATCTAGTGGTTTCTACATGTTTCTGCTATTTGTGACAGACTTAGGGAATAAACCCCATAGAGTTTAGTGCAGCAGTGATTTTTTTTTTTCCCCATATAGGATTTAATGCACATACTGTAATCAACCAGAAACTGTTAAACATAAACTACCGTAATGTATCTATGATGAGGAGCGAAGGGAACTATCAACACTAAAGGAAGCGAAACATAATAACAGAAAGGAAACCGGAAACCGATACCTTTTATTTCTAAACGTTGACTTGACAGGGTTTTCTTGTGGTTTGTAAAATGATGTCCTTCTGTCTGACGAGGACTGAGGATGTCATGAAATGGTTATCATACACAAGTGAGATCAAGTGATTTAGTTTATGGTTTTGGTAAATGACTCGTTCTTTTGATTGGCTGATAAAATGTTTCAGAAAATGTTTGACTGCTGTCTCCTTACACACCACTAGGTGGCAGCAGAACTATTGTAATAATGTCAATTCAAGAGCAATGAGAATGTTGGACACCCCTGTACAGCATTGTAAATATTACAACAACTAGATTTTCAAAACTGAAGGAATATATAACTGCCATAAACGATATTTTGAGAGAAAATTGTGATAAAATAACTTCCGCATCTATAAATCACTGACCGGAAGTGACGTTGAGCGAGGGAGTCTGGTCAAGTTCATGCTCAAATTACAATGGACGTGGATGAAGAAATCGAGCTCTCCAACGTTGGCGAGCATGCCTATGATGGCCCACAGGCCTACTATTATGAGCCTCCTAGAAGAGATAGAGGCCAGGGGTAGATTAGGGGGGAGATCAGGGGGAGGAACAATGGGCAGAGCAGAGAAGTAGAGTTGTGGTGTCAACAAAACCAGTGGCGAATAGGGCAAGTGACTTGGTGAGTTACTGTAGCACGGTGGCTAACGCTGGTTCATCTAGGCTAGTACCTTGGTGTTATGCAATAAATCTGCTTTAGCAAACATACTTTCGACCTTGTTCTTGATTAAACATACATGTAGATTGTCTTAATTTAAGCCAGCAACATTCTGTCTTCTCATATTCTACAACCTAAGATTTAACGCTGAGACAGGGATTGTGCAGTCCATCCAAGCAGTCAGCTCTAGCACAATCGTTTTGTTGGCTAGGTGCTTGTGTGGACATTGTGAGGCTATGGCGTCGCCGGTGGACAGCATGTGTTGTTGAGGGGTGGATGCCTACTGGGCACTAGTTGAGGGCTTTGATGCCTGCTGCCTCGACCCGTTCTCGTGCAGGTAGCATACCTCAACTTCAGGCAGGAGTATGGCCCTCTCCAAGCCAACAGACCAGAGTATGTTTAGACAAGACTCATTTATAACACTATTATATTATTATACATTATACATTACATACATACATTATATACATTATTCTTTTATAGTCGTCAGTTTTCTACACAAATAACATAAACTTTGTGTCAAAATTAGGGCTGTCAAACTATTAATTTTTCTAAAGTTCTATAGTTAATCGCAATTAATCGCATGTTTTATCACATGATTCAAATTCTATTATTTTGCATTTCAGAACTGTTTTTAAGTCCATATTAACAATGGAAAGCAATTCTTACCAGTGGATCTTGATTGGGAATCAAATGAATGCAAAGAAAGTTACTTTATGAACTTTACTTTAAGATTTGTATTTGGTATTATTAATTTACTGTAAAGAAAGAATGTGTGAATCTGTCATTATTGCACAATTCCTCCAAGTACCTAACTTAAAACCAAAAAAACCCTATCCTTACCAGAGTCAATATAGTGTGCAGTAACTCCTAAATAATTTTGATTACTCACTGACATCCAGTGGTCACCGGTTAATCAGACAGTGTTTGCACTTTGCTTTGTTTTCACTTTGGTTTGCACTATGAGCCACGTCCCTAACTATAAGCTTTATCAAAGAGGAGGGTTTTCAGTTTATTCTTAAATGTGGTGACCGTGTCTGCCCCCCGAACCCAGACTGGGAGCTGGTTCCACAGGAGAGGAGCCTGATAGCTGAAGGCTTTGGCTCCCATTCTACTTTTAGAGACTCTAGGAACCACTAGTAGCGCTGAGTTCTGGGAGCGCAGTGCTCTAATGGGACAATAAGGTACTAAGAGCTCTTCTAGATATGATGGTGCTTGACCATTTAGAGCTTTGTAGGTCAGGAGAAGGATTTTAAATCTGACTGCCAACTTGGACGCCCATCTCTACCGGTTGACGGCTGTGACACGCCCTGTTGGCCAAGAGGCCCGAGGCAGTTGTGGGTCAAAGATCAGAACAGTCTTCCCTACTTCCAGAAAGATAACCTAGAGGCTTTGAATTCATGATGCCTTCTACCTCGATCAGGACAGTTTGAACAACCGCTTCGGCAGTGGTTTGTTTCCCAAGAATCACTTGCAGGGCATTCTTGACTGATCTGAGTTCACGCTCCCAGACTCCACCAAAGTGTGAAGCCCCTGGTAAATTGAAGTTGAATGAAATCTGCTGATTGGCAAAGGGTTCCTGGAGCTTGGGTTCCATCACCTGGAAGCAGTCACTCAGCTCTCTGTCCCCAGCATGGAAGTTTGTTCCTCTATCTGCCCAGATCTCAAAGAACGTATGTTACGTCCCATAGTTAGGGGTATCAGGACATAAACATAAAACCAGATGTAATTGGTATTTAAAAGGATATTTATTTGAATAAGGCAAATAAGAACTTACAACTGAAAAGATGGGCCGATGGGTGCTGTGGAACTCAAAAACAGAATATAACAAAAAGAGATCCTCAAAAGGAAGACTATTACTACAACTATAAGAAAACAAAAGGTTAAACAAAATTTCTCTCTAACTTAAATACTTGATAAAACACAATGCACACAGCACCCCTAAACCATGACTATACAAGACAAACCTGTTACAGTTTTTTACAATCACTTTGCTACTAATTTCAGAACCTTGACGTCATTTTTCAAAACTCTAGACACAAAACTTCAAACGGTCATCACTTGTAACACAGGCTGTCCAATGTTCAAAACATTGCATTGTGCATTCATATCTTTAAATACATCTTGCACAATCATTGGTCCAAAAAACTAATGTATTGTGAAATACTATTGAAACGTTACTTTAGATCAGCCACACACAAGATACCCGTAGTTTCACTGGGTCATCGTGCGTGCAATCATTACATATTGTAGTACAAAGTAGGTGATACATGTTTCATTATGGTACTACATGTAAATACTTCCCTGTAAAAGTACTGCAGTAGTAGAGAGAATACTACAGGCCAATGTGGTACGAGTATATATATATTATATTATTATATTATAAATAGTTTTCCGCGTGAGAAATACAATGTGTGGCGGGAGTGCGTGACAAAAGACCAAAATGAGTGACTGTCATGCTCAATGCGTGACACTTGAGAGCCCTGACAACTGCATTACAAATGTCCGATATGTGTTTTTGGGCTTTCGTGTGGTTGACCCCTGATCTATCCTGATTTAAGCCTAGTACCACATTCATGTCTCCCCCTGTAATTAGTGAGTATTCATTGAGAGAAAACAACTCATTGGTTAGGCGTGGGTAAAAGCTTTCATCAGATGTAGCCGGTGCATATACTGAGACAAAGGCTATTTTCCTACTCCTTATTGTAGTACATATATATATATATATGTATGATCAGTGTTACTAGTTACTAGTTACTTCTTCCAAAAAGTAGCTAAATTAGTTATTCAGTTACACATTATGAAAGTAACTAGTTACTTCAGAAAGTAACTATTGCGTTACTTTCAAGTAAACTTTTAAATGCTCAAATGTGACCCCACCCCCACCTCCACCCCTCTTTAATGGAACTTAAAATACATGTGCATGTTCAATTATTTACGATAAATCTGAATATTCCAGATATAGATATTGTTATATATTCCAATATTCCAGCGATAGGAGCTGAATCATACTACTTGCAGTCATCAGAGAGGATCAGTCCACCCCCAATCTCCTTCAGCTCTCTCGTGATCCCTCTCTGCTCAATCTGCCTGGCCTGCATGATGGTAGGAATTGCGTAGAGGGGCTAATGGTGGAAAAAAGTGCAGCCCAAACAGCTTCAGCATTCTGATGGTCTGATTAGCCATTCAGCCCGAGTAGTGAATGGCATCATTGAGTAGAAGATTGCAGGCTGGCATTTATTGGTGCAGCATATTTTGATTCTGCCAGTATCGCTGATAACCACATGCTGTGCCGGCCTTATGATGTATATGAAACAGGAACTTAATACTACTAATATCAATAATCCTCTGGATTTCCAGGGTAAGGCCATGATTCAACTTCAAACAGTTAAAAAACATTCTCTTACCTGCTTGATTTGTATGTAAGTCCCTTCCTGGTACTCTATTTGTCCCTGGGTTTCCTCACAACAGACCGAGCAAATGGTGAACAGACACATCTGCTGGTTTAGGCAAACAATGAACTTCTCAGCCACACTGAAAAAAGAAATGGAGAATGCTTATTAATGCTGACTATGACTCAATTTGTGGACACACATCCATCCATCCATCCATCTTCATCCATCTTCATCCGCTTATCGCTTGTCGGGTCGCGGGGGTAGCACAATCACAGTAAAAATAGGTATTAATTGTTTTACTTGGGGTCATTGAGAGATTCCTGTATTGGCTCTTCTGGATTCTCCTCATCAGATGACTCACTACTCATCTCCATGTTTGGGATCCATGACTCGTCCTCACTTTGGACAGCAAAAAGATTGTACACAGTGTATATCCCAGCCAACACAAAGTTGCACATACAATGGTCTACATGTGCAATGTTTTCCCTGGCCAAATAGCGAGGGCGGGGGGGGGGGGGGAATATCACCTAGCATGGTGAATCCAACCATGAAAAGCATCAACTGCTATAGCTCCACATGCGTCTTCCCTAGCTTGGAGAAGGGGTATACGCGTTTCTGGATTTCGTTCATACCCTTTCCATCTCCAGGCAGAAAAAATCCCTCAATAGGATTGAGGAACGGAGAATATGGAGGGAGAGAAACGACTAAACAGTGTGGGTGGGCCAGGGGCGTTTCTAGGACTTGAGGAGGTTCGGGGCTTAGCCCGGACCCACTTAAATAAACTGAATGCAATGCAAAACAGCAATTGGCTTGCTCAGCTTGTTAATAGCCAGTGTATGTTCATGTTAGCTTCCAGTTTGTAGATCTTAGTTAGATGGCACCAACATTTGGCCTAATAATAACTGGCCTTGCAACTCAAAGACCAAGGTTTTGTTTCCAGATCTGTGTACATTTTGAACATTAAACACTTCATTTCCTGCATTCTGGTGAATTGTTATGCACCTATTTCTACCTTTCTGAATCAATTTATACTGGAAATATCTTTATGTAAAGGGAAACATAGGGAACAATTCAAAATATAAAAACATAATGGGAAATACTGCAATAAGGCTCTCAGGCTTTCTGTATTGCTTTCACTATTTATTCTCCTTTGGATCGACATTTCTAATTATATCTGAGTCAGCACACGTAGCCTATACTCTTCCCTCCTCTTTTGCATCTTTTGTTGTTCGTGACTGACAGCTGAAGTCACGAGGACCCACGAGATCTCACGTATTCACGTAGAACAGAACCACAAAACCACCACCAGTTAGTTTCCCTCCAGAGGAGTAGAGGGGGGAACAGCTCTGAGCTGTGTTTTCAAGGTGTAGTGGAGGGAGATATGATCCGCCGTGAGCACGGTGGCTTTTATTTTGAAAATTAACCGGATGTTTTATTTTGTTTCTGTGCTCGACTTCCTGTCCCGCACTATCTGCCGTGTGCTGAACTGCTGCGGAGCTCTCCGGCTCAGAAGGTATCAGCAGAGGGGAGTGGAGGGGTGGTATTTAATTAATCTAGTCCGCAAGAATTGGCTTTGAAAGAACAAGTAAAAAAAAACTTTTTAAAATTCCCAGGTGTGAAAAAGGGGCCAAGGCTAGATCCAGCTACGGCGACAACGCACCAAGATGACTAGTTTAACTTTAGGAAAAAGATTGTAGTTTGTGTTTAAAAAAAACTTCTGATGAACAAACAAACACAGGTTTCCTGGGTGAAAGTATTACAGTTATATTATTCAATTAGATTAGATTTTGCGTAGCTTCCAGCCGTAGCTGTGTCCCTTCAAGCCAGAACCGTGAAAAGGTCCTTACACAGTATTACACCATCTCTCCTACACAAATACACAGGATACTCTCTCCCCCTGCACTCTTTTACACACACACACACACACACACACACACACACACACACACACACACACACACACACACACACACACACACAGAGACACAGACACGTACTGACACATTCATACACACACACATACAAACACACACACACACACACACACACAAGACACACACACAGAGACACAGACACGTACTGACACATTCATACACACACACATACAAACACATACAAACACACACACACACACACACACACAAGACACACACACAGACGCACACAGAGACACACACACACACACACACACACACACCACAAGACACACACACACACACACACACACACACACACACACACACACACACACACAAGACACACACACAGACGCACACAGAGATACACACACACACACACACACACACAAGACACACACACAGACGCACACAGACACACACACACACACACACACACACAGACACACACACACACACACACACAACACACACACACACAATGTAACCACGGCATGTTAACCAGGCGTACATGTTTATCTTGATGTTTTACAGCATCTACATATCTACACACTGTATGTGTTACACCACCCACTCTTTGTAGTCCACACCCCCGCCCACACACACACACACACACACACACACACACACACACACACAAACATTAACCTCCCCCCTCCTGGGGATCTCATGGGAGTGCTGCCACACATTCTTGAGTGCACACTTCATTGTAGCAGTGATTCAGAGCAGCTCATGGCCAAATAAGACGAAAAGCCCTCAGCTCGGTGTGCATCGGAGCTGTTGACTGCTTGGGGGTTTATACTGTAGACAAATAAATAAAAAATAAAAAAGCAACAACTCAGAGTTGTGATTTCATGTGGGACAATGATGGAACAAGCTTCGCATGTAGCATGTCAAGGGTGGTTCTGAAAGTTCTGCTAGCTGTCGCTATCGAGATTTGGAAGAGAACATTAAGTAGAGCAAGGGACAGGTTCATTTTCATCCTCATAAGAGTTAAAAGAAGTTGTTGGAAAGGAGAGAGGGTTGCGTGTGTCGGAAGACATAAAATAACACTACATAAAACTACTTGCAGCTTGGCAAACGTGGGGAGTCCAGTCAGTGCTTTCCCTTTTAGATCATCATTTGCTGAAGCCTGTTCGTCCAGTGTTCCTAGATCGGTTTCCTCCCTGAGGTCGTCACACCCCTGCTGTAGCTTTGCAATGGCATCTTTGCAGTGATTGCTGAAACACTGTTGTGGCACAGGCTCTCCTGACGGCAGTTCCAAGAGGACAACCACTCATGGCATTTTTCTGGAAGGACTGTAAAATATGTATGTAACTGGGACATTTTAGCGTCCCGAGACAGCTATTGTCGGGACTCGGGACTGTCCTCAAAACATCATACCTTTGATGAAATGATCACTGCACAGATGTATGAAGGTTACCAGGTCCCATTTCCTGAAACGGCTCCACGTCTGATAGCCTGTATCCATAGTTGTCTTCTCTCTGGATTCTCCTTTCATAACCCCGGCTTCTCTCCTCGGCGGTTAGTGCAACCAATCGCACCAACTTCCGTATGGTAGAAATGGCGACGTCCTGGCAAGATACTTGATTAGCATAGGTTTCGTTGCTAGGAGAATGATGTTCTTGCCCGCTAGCCAGTAGTTGTGACGTCACGTGCAAAGTATGAATTGTCTGTAAAGTCACAATCAGATAATAGAACCTCAGACTTAGGACTTGAAAACAGACTGAATGGACTGGACTGTGGTCTTGATTTAAAAAAGGAATATCTTCTGCTACGTTTCCCCCCTCTCATTCCCCCTGCTCTGGTGTTCCCCCTCTCATTCCCCCTGCTCTGGTGTTCCCCCTCTCATTCCCCCTGCTCTGGTGTTCCCCCCTCTCATTCCCCCTGCTCTGGTGTTCCCCCTCTCATTCCCCCTGCTCTGGTGTTCCCCCTCTCATTCCCCCTGCTCTGGTGTTCCCCCCTCTCATTCCCCCTGCTCTGGTGTTTCCCCTCTCATTCCCCCTGCTCTGGTGTTTCCCCCCTCTCATTCCCCCTGCTCTGGTGTTCCCCCCTCTCATTCCCCCTGCTCTGGTGTTTCCCCCCTCTCATTCCCCCTGCTCTGGTGTTTCCCCCCTCTCATTCCCCCTGCTCTGGTGTTTCCCCCCTCTCATTCCCCCTGCTCTGGTGTTCCGGAGCCCCTAAACCGGAGACATTTGGAAACACTTCCTGACCCGTTTTGGTTCTGAATCTGTGGGGTTGTGTTTCAGTCTCAACGGCCGCAAACGGAGACCTTTGGCAGCACCGACACTGACGCCAATGTTTCTCCTCCTGATTGGGTCTCATCGGTCACGACGTCTCGTTCTCTGAGACTTAAAGCTACTAACGTTACCATACTAACTACCAGCAGTGGGCGGAGTCTCCACGCTGCATCCTGTTCATGCCCGGTATACCAGGATGTTGATGAGATATGAGGGTTGGGCGTGTTAGAGAATAGTTCTTCTACTGGAGATGAAAACACTTGGTGCACAGAGATCACTTTTGGCTCAAAACTACGCTTAAAATGTTGCTATGTACAGTAAATGTAGCCTTAGGACTTGTTTTTTTCTGACTTGGGATTTTTTACTCAGAAGTCTGGACCGGTCTGTCTTGATTTAGGATTTAAAGGACATGTGTGATTGGTTCACAGGACTTGGTTTTTCACTGTCCTGAGCTGCACTTGGTTTGGGATGACCCATGACTGCAGTAAATAAAACTGGGTAGGAAAAATAACACAACAAACAAAAAATAAAATACCCTACAGAATCAAATGTCTTGTTATGTGTTCCTGTCCGGTGTGGCGGAATAAACTTCCTGTTGTGTGTCAGAAATCTGCTGCGTCAAGTTGATTAGGAAAACACAGGAAGCCGATTTGACCTTCAGAATAAAAGCATAATATATGTGCTGTCAGGTTAAATGTAGCCTTGCGTTGCCAGACCTTTCTGGCTAGTCCACACAGCATTCCTGGATGGGAGAAAAACCTGCTCTGGTTTATTGGCATTTCTTTAAACCAATCACAATCATCGTGGGCGGGGCTAAGCTCCGGACGGAGCCACGGTGCCTCTGCTAAATAGTCTCAGGAAGGAACTTGTTTTGGTGGAACATGTGCACGTTCAGAAGATGTTTTAGTCGTGCAACAGAAACCTCAGATTGGACAGATAGTCTAGCTAGCTGTCTGGATTTACCCTGCAGAGATCTGAGGAGCAGTTAACCATAGTCCTCACAAATCCACCGGAGGTTAGAACGCCAACACAGAGACAGAGGAAGGAGACGGACATCTGGCGGATTTTCCGTCGGCACCGGAGCAATGGGAGACTAGGGGGGCCCTAACACAACCGTTTCAAAATCCACCCAGATTCTGATATATTTAAGTTTGTCCAAATAAACAAAAATAAAACAAAATATAATTACTTTTGCTTATATATATATAGTATGTAGCAGTCTTTAATGCTTTTGTTTTTAAAGGGGATTATTTGATGCTTTTGTTTTGAAGGGGATGAACCGGACGCGTTATAGTGTTTTAATGCAATTTGACACACTTCTATGCATAACAGTCGCGTGGCCCTCCCCTTGCTTGTTCCCGTGTTTCTCCAGTTTTCATCGGTTGAAACAGACAAACGGACCGCCGGCCAGAACCGGACCGAACGTGGGCTCTTTTTCGGTCACAAACGGCTTCAGTAACTCCGGAAGTAGCGGTTTATGACGCACTTGTGTAGTTTCGCCCTGCGGTAATGGAGGAGAGCTTCTGTTAGATTTGAAATCATTTTAAAGTGACTCTGTGGGTGGTTAGCTAACTCCACTGGCAGCCTCTTGCTCGGTTGTTTTGGTCGGTTAACCCTTTGGAGGTGTTCAGTATTAGCAGCCATGCAGGCAGGAGGATTCAGGACGGTTCTGGGACTAATGGTGCTGCTGTGTTTGGGTTTCCATCGCGGCGGCTCCTTCAACCTGGATGTGGACAACCCCTCCGTGTTCTCCGGTCCCGAGAGAAGCTACTTCGGCTTCTCGGTGGACTTCTTCAAGCCCTCAAACAACCTGAAGTAAGACGAGGACGGTGTTGGGTTAGGGGGGACATGTTGAGCTTTTATCTGAAGCCTGCAGGGCATGTTTTAACAGGAATAGACAGACAGACAGACAGAAATACAGACAAATGGAAAGATGGAAAGGAAGACAGACAGATGGAAAGAAGGAAAGACAGGAAGTAAGACCGACAGACAGACAGAAAGATGGAAAGACAGAAACAAGGAAAGTAAGAAAGACAGAATAGTGCAGTAAAGAGTATATTTCCCTGTGAGATGTACTGGAGTACACATTCATAAAGTACCATAAAATGAAAAATAGAAAGTAAAGTACCATGCTTTGTACTTGTAGCGCAGCACTGAGATGTTAAGCTGACATTTGTGGTTAAAAACAATGAAATGTGCATAAAAGTAACCATCAAACTGTAAAAACAGGACATATAAGGTGTGTTTTAAGCAGCTTCTTCTCTTAACGTGCCGACTTAAAGGAAAACTGAGCCATTTCATGGAGTCTGAGCTTTTATTTAATCGCTTTTGAAGCTGTTTTTGAACAAGGTTTGTTCCCAAGTGCTGATATTTTCATTTCCATTTGACACGGCGTCTCAGTGGAACATCTCTATCTGTCATCATAGCACTCGTGTGGCCGTAGTTTTCCTGTTCTTGTTTCCTGCTGAGGATCTGTTCTAAAAAGATAGGAGTACAGGAAACAAATGATCTCCTCCACACCTCCTTTTATTCCACATGTTTGTTGTAATTTAGTCCCTGATATTAGACACCCTGAAGACCTTTTATAAGGAAGGAAAATGGTTCATTATTGCCGTGTTTTAGGTTGTGCCAATAGGTCAGACCGAGAAAAACATTTGGAATATTATCGACTTCCAAAAGTTATTAAAAACCAGGGAGAGGAATGCCAGAAGTTATCAGAGGAAAGAAGGCGCTCAACCAGGATCTACGAGGGAAAACTCTGTCTTGTTCAGTCTTTGAAATGATTGATTGAGAGTCACTTGGCTACACCTTGAGTATCACAATGATGTCACACAGTTAAGGTTAGGTTGATTAAAGACGTTATTACGTTACTTACTTTGGCCTTCACAACACAACGGTCGGTAATGACTTGGTACTGCGTCTCCATCACCCATCCACACACCATCTGGTTATAAGCCTCCAAACTTTTGGAGGATTTAAGGTCTCCCGCTGTGTACGGGCTCGGTGAGAACACCAGGTAGGGGACTATATCGGGATATGCAACTGAAGGAAGAATCAGGGTCGCCATGGGTCCAAGAAGAGGGAGCCATTTCAGTCATTTCTCAAAATATCGTGGCTTTTTTTGTGGTCCAAGTCCTTCCATGCCTTTGCATCTTGGACGCGTTTTGATGAGCTTTTCTGTTGTTTAGACATAAAGTATTAAAGTATCCAAAGTGCACAATACTCCATTACTCCATTCAGTTGTTTACACCGAGTGCCTCCAATATGGCCGCGCATCCAGGTCACCGCCCAGAACGTGACGTCGGTGAAAACCCTCTATATGAGGCGTCCTTTTTGGCCGTCTCCCGGCGTGTGAGGCGTCCTCTCCCCGTAGGGTATTTCGTGCTGGCCACCACGAGAAAAACGTCCCCGTGAGCTAGAGATGGTCCGATACCATTTTGTTGCTTCCCGATACTGATTCCGATACCTGAACTTGCGTATCGGCCGATACCGAGTACCGATCCGATACCAGTGTGTCATATATTTTATTATGTTTTAACAACTGTATACTACTATCCCTGTATAGATGATATGATGTATAACAGCTGTATACTACTATCTCTGTATGGATGATATGATGTATAACAGCTGTATACTACTATCCCTGTATAGATGATATGATGTATAACAGCTGTATACTACTATCCCTGTATGGATGATATGATGTATAACAGCTGTATACTACTATCCCTGTATAGATGATATGATGTATAACAGCTGTATACTACTATCTCTGTATAGATGATATGATGTATAACAACTGTATACTACTATCCCTGTATGGATGTGATATTATTTCTATCTTTGTTGTCGGTCTGGCTCAGGTTAAACTCTTTGTGAAACATGAACGCCACAGAACGTTCTTTTATTCTGCAGTTTGACAGTCAGTTATAACGGAAAAAGAACATAAATAAACTACTTTAACGTATTTTTTCTTTAGGGCTTTATTACGTGGTATCTGATCGGTGCATGAACTCCAGTACTTCCTGATACCAGCGTTTTAGGCAGTATCGGAGTCGATACCGGTATCGGAACATCTCTACCGTGAACACGTATCGATAGATTAAAAATAACGTGACATTTACACGAACTGCCGTGAGACCGGGTTGAAATACGGAGAGAGACCGGAGAGACTGGAGAGACCCGTAACGTTGTTCTGAAACACACGGCGGAGGCAGAGACATCAGTCCGACCTCAGTCATCCAAGGTGTGGGAGCATTTCACACTACAGAAATCAAAAAACGTGTTAAGTGCAAAATAAGCACAAGCGACATGGCGCGGCACAGGCGCACCACGGTGAGGATTCAGCACCTAAAACGTAAACATGTTGGAGTCCTTGATGAGGAGGACGGGAGTTCAACAGCAGGGTGAAGTCACTACAGAATCCTACCTTTGTTCTGTTTTGAAGTGAGGAACGTAACGTCCCTCCAGTAGCTCTTCTGGTGCTGCTGTTTACTCCTTATCCATCCACTCGTTATCGTGTGTGTTGTCTGTATCTGCTCTTTGGGTTACTTACCTTTACACAACTATTAACTAAAACAACAAATATGTATGTAAATATGTATTGAGTTGATGTAAATGAATGGTTTTTTTTTTTTTTTTATCCGATTAATCGAAAAAATAATCGACAGATTAATCGATTTATTAAAATAATCGTTAGTTGCAGCCCTACTTCTTTAGCACGTTTTGTATTTAAGCTTTCTGATTTATTATCTGCTCTAGCTTTTTAGACACAGATATGGTGATAATAATAATAATAATGATAATAATGGTCCACAATGATGTGAAATTGCATTTTTTTTTATTAAAAAACAGACAGACAGAAGGAAAGAGACAAAGAAAGACATGATATTTTCTTGAGGGAGGGCCCTAAACCCTCCGACCAAAAAGCATGATGCTTCTTGCGTTGAGCGCGGTGCCGAGGGTCTGATCCCCTGAGCCGCTCTGGCCACCATCACTATGAAAGACCGGGCGGTTGGCGGCCGCCCGCAGCGCCCCGACCGCAAGAAGCATGAAACGGCTTTAAGTCCTCGAGGGGAAACCCTGCCTTTATTTTCAGACCAAAGAGTGTAAACTGTAGCTCTCCCCTCTCCTTCCTCAGCTCAGATGTTCTGGTCGGAGCGCCGCGGGCGAACGCCTCGTCTACCGGCAGCGTTGTGGAGAGAGGCGCCGTTTACAGCTGTCCCTGGAAGAGCTCCTCCGCCTGCCAGCAGCTGCTGTTTGACAGCTCAGGTACCGAAAACTCTCCGCCATCAGTGTTTCCTTTAGGATTTTTTTTAGCAGTGGGGGCAGGTCTGTCCAAACAACAACCCCCCGCAAACAAATATATATTTCTTCACCTCTATTCACACACAATGAGGCATGTTTTCAGTTGTGATTGAACTGTATTTTTTGAGGAACTGTAGGGCTAAACATCTACAACAGGTCTACAAAATGAGTTTTACAAGAAGTATAGAATGAAATATATCAGTGACTCACTCACCGTTTGAATGTTTCCAGATGTTTGATATCAGGACGATGAGCTGACAGAACTGACAAGTTGAACGTTGTCCAATTAGAACGGACCACCGCGGTGACGTTTTTGGTGGAGCTGTTGGTTTAATAGTCGACTCGGAAGAAAGGGAACGTTTTGACAATAAACTCCATCAACACAAGAGTATGTGGCGTTAAACTGGACGGGTCCAATAACCTCTGAATGGTTCGGGTCCAATAACTTCTGAATGGTTCTACTTGTTGTTAAACTGGACGGGTCCAATAACCTCTGAATGGTTCTACTTGTTGTTAAACTGGACGGGTCCAATAACCTCTGAATGGTTCTACTTGTTGTTAAATTGCAATGTGAGCGGCAGCCAACGGGGGGGGGTGCATTATGTTGGCAGGATCATTTAAAAGGCCACCGTGACTACATTGTGCGTCTACCCTATTTCTGTTACCGTGGCGGCAGAGATTTTGCCGTGGCGGGCCGCCACTACAACATCAACACAGAGGAAACGCTGGTTATGGGTCACGTTTTAACCCTCCTGCATACTTCTAGGGCTGTACCCAATACCATTAATAAAGCTTCGAGGCTTCAGTACTCAGATTATATGGAGCTTCGGCGGCAATATTATATTATTAACATAATAAATATTATAACTAGAATATGAAAACTTTAACCCTCCTGGTGTCCTCGGGTCAAATTTGACCTGTTTTCAGTTTCTATATCAGAAATATGAGTTTCTTTAACCAAATTACCCAAAAATAACATGGATGGTTCCATAAAATGCTCTTTGCAACTGAAATTAAGAATCAGATCACTGATTTGGGGGTGTTTTTATTTAATTTTATAGCATTATCCTGACTTAACTGACATATCTGTTATTAGTAGGGCTGTCAGCATTAACGCGTTAATCACGATGCGTCGTGCCTCACGGCTACTATTTTGACCCTTTGGCGCTGCCGTACTTCTTCATAACACATCTTCTGCTGCAGAATGCAGGCAGGCTGCCGGCACGGAGAAAGACGGCAGCAACAGACTTCTGATGGCGCTTTTCTTTTAAAAAAAAAAAACAACTCCCGGACGGCTCGTAGACGAGTCAAAGCCATATGCACGTTGTGTAAAGCCGAATTAAAATATCACCGAAGCACGTCAAGCTGGAGCTACCACCTATGAGCAAAGCGTATTAACGTGACGCAGTTTGATGCTAGCGGGCTCAAATGGGTGGCAACTAACTGCAGACCTGACGGCATCGTAGAGGACTCGGGTCTTAAAGACGTACTACGGTTGGCGTGTTCTGACCCGTCTCGTTGCCGTCGGGGGGGACAGCAGTTTTCACGGACACACAGCCTGTACGACACGGAGAAAGCAGCCACACTGGAACTGCTGCAAGGTGCTGCAGACGCTGTCTCATTAACCGCTGATCACTGGACGTCAGTGAGGAATCTACATTATTTAGGAGTTACTAAACACCAGATGGACTCTGGCTGGACTTTGCACTCGTTTGCCTTAACGGTGGTTGTTAGTGTTACATCTCCGTCAATTGTTCTCAATCCTTGTTAAAAATGTAAAGGTTAAATTGTCCTGCTGTGGCATCTGGTTTTTGGACCATTTAGTTTGTGCTGAATAAGCAACGCGTTAGTGTTACATCTCAGTTAGGTTAGGGACTTGTAGGAATTGTGGAATAATGACAGATTCACACATTTGTTTACAGTAAATAAATAATAGTCAAGTTCATAAAGTCATTTTCTTTGCATTCATTTGATTCCCAATCAAGATCCACTGGTAAGAACAGCTTTCCGTTGTTATTATGTACTTAAAAACTGTTCTGAAATGCTAAATAATACAATTTTAATTGTGATAAAACATGCGATTAATCGCGATTAACTATAGAACTTCAGCGATTAATCGCGATTAAAAAAATGTAATCGTTTGACAGTCCTAGTTATTAGCCATCAACATACGTTCCTCTAATTTTAAATAGACGCACACAGACACACACACACACACACACACACACACACACAGACACACACACACAGACACACACACACACAGACACACACACACACACACACAGACACACACACAGACACACAGACAGACACACACACACACACACACACACACACACACACACACACACACAGACACACACAGACACACACAGACACACACACACACACACACACACACACACGCACACAGACACACACACACACACAGACACACACACACACACACACAGACACACACACACACACACAGACACACACAAAAAAAGAAAGTGCCGAAAACATCAAAATAAGCGACAAAAACGTCAGAAAAAGCACGCAAAATGTTGAAAAAAGCAACAAAAACATAAAAAAAACTGTGTCTAAAAAAAGGCTTACATTTGAGCCAGGAGGACAACTCCAGGGTTAAGATTGCAAACATGGAGTAACCACGGTAATAGGTCAGTTAGTGAGAGCCACTTGGTGATTTCTGTCTCTGAAAGCAGCGTTCCCAGTCTGCAGGAGCAGCGTTATCACTGAAGCAATAATGAAGGTTCAGCTCAGACAGCTGCTGTTATCTCGTGTCGGGACACATTCAGGAATGTGTGGGGGCGAAACAGCCGGCGTGTGGACCCCGTTTCTGTCTGAACTTGAAACAAACAGCGAAGATCATTTAAGTGTTCTTGGTTGTTTCACACTGTGGGAAGAAAAAAACCAGCTAAAAGAGAGAATAGAATCCTTTATTCTTATTGTCACTAGCTGGGTTGGAAACCCTTTCCATTATTCTTTCACTGTTAGGCATAATTGTAAATGTACCCTCAGGACTTGTTTTTTTCTGACATGGGACTTGTTGGATTCCTAACTCAGAACTCTGGACCGGTCTGTTTGTTTAAACCAATCGTCGTGGGCGGGGCTAAGCTCCGGACGGAGCCACGGTGCCTCTGCTAAATAGCCTCAGGAAGGAGCTGGTTTTGGTGGAACGTGTGGACGTTCAGAAGATGTTTTAGTCGTGCAACAGAAAGCTCAGATTGGACAGATAGTCTAGCTAGCTGTCTGGATTTACCCTGCAGAGATCTGAGGAGCAGTTAACCATAGTCCTCACAAATCAGCCGGAGGTTAGAACGCCAACACAGAGACAGAGGAAGGGGACGGGACATCAGAAATGATGGACATCGGGCGGAATTTCCTGCGGCACCGGAGCAATCCCTAAAGTGGAACGTCGTGGATATAGACTAGCCGGGGAACAACCCAGTGGCCGGTTTGGGCGCCATCGTATCAAAAATAATTTTATATATTTATTATAATGTTATAATAATAAATAATAATAATAATAATTGAGTTGGCGCTTGATGCTTTTCATCATAGTCCAGTCAATCTGTTTTTTTTAGTTAGATTGACTGGACTATGATGCTTTTGACTTTTTTTTTTTTTTTCAACTTTTTTTTTGACTTAAACATAATATATAAGAATAAGAATAAACAAGAAGTACATGGCTGCTCTATAGCAACCGCTGGATGTGTCTGTTCTACATTAGTCTGTCTGAGGTTGTCTTTGTTTCCCACCGTGAGTCTCTTTTATAAACCCAATCACCGTGTTTGTTCACAATAACTTGCGGGTAAACAACTCCTGCGTCCTGTTACCGTACATACACTTTTTTTGCCGGGTTTTTCCTCTGGACTTTTTGTATAGGGGCCAGTCAAAACCTTAGCGTTGAACCCTCATTCATCATAAAGTTTCCATCATGCTGTCTTTCTATGGCGTTATCGGGGCTGGGCGATACGGAGAACATCAGACATCACGATGTTCTTCACCAAATACCTCGATATCGATATTGCGGCGATATTCTAGGGTTGACAACTGGTGCTCTAACAAAATGTCTTCACGCTTAGATTTTAGATCAATAATCATCAGTAATGTGGACATAATGTCTAAGTGGGGAAAAGGCAGATAATAGAACAGCTAGAACAGTCTTACTGTAACCGGGTCGCCTGCCAATCGGAAGGTCGGCGGTTCGATCCCTGGCCCTGCAGTCCCATGTCGAAGTGACCTTGGGCAAGACAAGACACTGAACCCCGAGTTGCTGCGCCATCGGAGCGTCAATGTGTGTGAATGTTTATCTGATGAGCAGGTGGCCCCTTGTACGGCAGCCTCGGCCACAGCGTGTGAATGTGTGTGACTGGTGAATGGTTCCTGTACTATGTTAAAGCACGTACGTACGTATGTTTGAGTAGTCGTTAAGACTAGAAAAGCGTTATATAAGAACAGGCCATTTACATTTAATGCAGCCTTTAAAACCAGGAAAAGACAACACTAATGTCATATCACGATATTACGATAAGACGATATCTAGTCTCATATCACGATATCGATATAATGTCGATATATCGCCCAGCCCTAAGCGTTACATACAGTATGTGCCTCATTCCTGAGCGAGTAACTGTATGTTTTTGAGTACAGAGAACTACATTTTGCAAGCACATGACGTTACATTTTCAACAGCAATTAACTCGCAAACGAAAACCTGTTCCGTGTCAAAGAGTCGAGCCGAGTGGAAAGAGTTGAGAGCGAGGGAGACGCCTGTAAAAAAAAACAACTGTAGTTTTTGAGAGGGCACGTGAGTAAACTGCGCGAGAGGGGTTGTTATTGCACGTTAATATGGATAATAGCAAACATGCAAATAAGGGGTGCACGATTCAGGCTCAAGATTCGATTCCACATCGATTCCCAGTATGTAAATGTAGTTACTTTTCCCATGTGATGCCGTAGACGTACAAGCGATGTATCGCCATGGCAATGTGATTTTTCTTTTGCACAAACCTAATGCAAATACATTTATTGAGCACGGGACAGGTTTTTGTTTGCTCAAAGTGTTAATTCCTGTTCCAAAACATACTTTTATGTGCTCGCAAAATGTATTTCTCTGTGCTCAAACATACAGTTACTCGCTCAGGAATGAGGCACACATTTAACGCCATACATTTCAAGGTTTCCAAATGTAATTGTTTGAATTGTTTAGTCATAAATAACAAGAGTCTTTTTTTAGGGGCTTTAAAGGAACATATAGGAAGAACTACATGGAACATGTTTTATTTTTAGCCTGGAGATGTTTTTCTTCTGATATTTCTGTAGTGTTACTGACATTTCAGTCTGTTTCCTGTGTGACAAGAAGACGCAACAGACAAAAACCAGCCGTGCATGTAAGATGAAGGCATGTGCATGAGCAGCTGATGGACATGACGAGACATTAATGTATTAGAAGCTGTGAGAGAGGCAGCTCTCTCTCTCTGTCTCTCTCCCCTGTCTCTCTCTCTCTCTCTCTCTCTCTCTCCCTCTCTCTCTCTCTCTCTCTCTCCCTCTCTCTCTCCCTCTCTCTCTCTCTCTCTCTCTCTCTCTCTCTCTCTCTCCCCTCTCTCTCTCTCTCTCTCTCTCCCTCTCTCTCGTCATACTTTTCCTGTTCAAACTTTTTGAATTCCCTGTCAGAACACAAGACAAAATAAGAGTTTACTTGCAAAACCTAATGTGCAAAATCCTTGTTTCTGTGATCGCTAGGTTCAGCACGAATACACAAACCGTCACAGCCCTACAGTACATGGTAGTAAATAGAGAGCACAGTGTGTGT
>NC_135865.1:31528296-31533296 GCF_031162955.1 Sander vitreus
GAGGTAACCGGCTCCATCTAGCCTAGATTAGCACAGATCCTGGAGGTAACTGGCTCCATCTAGCCTAGATTAGCACAGATCCTGGAGGTAACTGGCTCCACCTAGCCTAGCTTAGCACAGATCCTGGAGGTAACCGGCTCCATCTAGCCTAGCTTAGCACAGATCCTGGAGGTAACCGGCTCCATCTAGCCTAGCTTAGCACAGATCCTGGAGGTAACTGGCTCCATCTAGCCTAGCTTAGCACAGATCCTGGAGGTAACTGGCTCCACCTAGCCTAGCTTAGCACAGATCCTGGAGGTAACCGGCTCCACCTAGCCTACTGCTCCCAATAAGTGGTTATCAGAGGATGCAGGTGAGGGAAACAAGAAATAAAAACAGAAACTCTTCAAATGAAACTGCCAGTAGTCATTGACAGTCATTGAGTCGTGACTTAATTGATGAAGTTTGAATAAAAGTTTGGGATGTGCGCGTCAGCTCACCTACCGTGTCGGCAGGACAGTTGGACAGTGTTTGTGTGGACGAGGCCTCTGATGTCGGCATTTCATTTTGCAGATTCATTAATAATGACGGTAGTCGTTAGTTGGAGCTCTGATTAATTAAACCCTGGCAGCCGGATGCGTTTCCCGTCATGTTATTGTGGACCTGAACTCATTTCTTTGGTAATTTAGGATTTACGTCGACTAACCAAAAACAAAGACACAGAGTCTGTCGAGATGGTAACAAGCTGGCACAAACACTTGGCATCATGTCTGGCCGGCATCATGAGCAACATAATTACAGGTCGGGGATTAAACATCCAATCCATTGCCCAAATGTGGGCAACTAAGCCCTTTTTGTTCTTCACCCACAATGTGTGATGGGCACCAGAATCCTGCAGCCACACCGTATGTCATCAGGCCGGAGTTTCCCAACCTGATGGGAACTCCCCAAACATAAGACTCACTGTCTGCTGTAACACCCCGACCAGGCGTAGCTATTTATCAGCTTCTTATCTCCTTATTGTGTCAGATTTGTGTGGGGCTGCTGCTTTCATTTCAGCAGCGACTCGGCGCTCGGTTGGTCTTTGAACGCAGCGTAACTTCAGCCAGCTGGCTGCAGACTGAGAGCTGCTGGCTGTCTCTTCATAACTACACATACAAACAGTGTTTATACATGCAGTATATGTACTCTGTGGTCTGTGTGTCTGTCTGTCTCTAAGGGCACGTTCATACCAGAGATCCTGGGATTCTCTGCAGGGTTGTGCGGTGTTGGGAGTGTCTCCAGATTTGTGTTGCTGTCCTATTGTCTTCTTTAACCCCCAACTGTAGCACAAGACGACTATATTTCACAGTTACTGTTTTCGGTCGGATGGTTTATAGATCTCGAACATTTCCGAGCACATTCAAAGGCAGCTTCATTTCCCGGAGAAAGTAAAGAGACGGAGGGACTGAGGAAACGGTCAGCTGTTCCCCAATCTCCCGGGCAGTTCAGAGCTTGTGTTTGGTGTTTTAAAACTTTCTCGTGGCAGAGATAGAGGCAGTGATGTTTCCTGTTTCCTGTACGGGACTCTCACACACTTCAGCTTTTTTAGCTGAAAAATGAGGTATAACTTCGTATACGCGAGGTTTATTGACCATGAATTCCAAAAATAAGAAGCTATAGTGGTTAGAAGGTTGGTGTTAGTGGTAGTGGAAGTGAAAAAATGTGTCAAACGTTGAGAAAAACCGACAAACACGTGACAAAAACATTGCAAAAAAGTGTCAAAGTCATCGAAAAAAAGTGTTTTTGACCCAAGAGGACATGGTCGGTGGGACGGCCACGCAAGGGTTAACTGTCACATCTTCTGAAGAGATTTGGCGTCTGAAACTCAAACTATCCCCTGAAACCAGACGTTCTCTTGAACTGGTAACGCATGCCCTCAAATGACTTAATGTGTGTCCTCGAGTAAGTCATTTACTTTAAGACAGAGAGTGTTTGTGGTAGAAACTGTCCACTCAGCAGACACCACTAAAATCAAGGATCTTTTATGAACACCGACGGGGGCAACTTGCTCCTCTCATCACTTCATTAGCCTCAGGAAAACACGCAGTGGGCCAAATATATATATATATATATATATATATATATATATATATATATATATATATATATATATATATATATATATATATATATATATAACACGTTTATTCGTTCTGTACGTCAAATGTCTACAATTGGTAGAGCTGCAAATGTCTTTAAAATGAATTTAGACAAATACACCGTAGCACATAGACATGAGTTCATTTTAAACTCCTGCTTGTCTTCCTCTCATCCTCAACATATTCAGCGTCTGTCCATCTGTCCACAGACTTAGAGACTGAAGACCATCAAAGCTCCGCAGAGTCATTTATAGACTCAGCTGTGTGTCAGTGTGTTTGTGTGTGTTTGTGTGTGTCAGTACGTGTGTGTGTGTGTGTGTGTGTCAGTGTGTGTGTGTGCGCGCGTATCTGTGTGTGTGGGTGTGTGTGTGTGTCAGTACGTGTGTGTGTGTGTGTGTCAGTGTGTGTGTGTATTTGTGTGTCAATACGTGTCTGTGTGTCAATACGTGTCTGTGTGTGCGTGCGTGTGTGCGTGCGTATCTGTGTGTGTGCGTATCTCTCTGTGGGTGTGTGTGTGTCAGTACGTGTGTGTGTGTGTGTGTGTCAGTACGTCTGTGTGTGTGTGTGTTTGTATGTGTGTGTCAGTACATGTGTGTGAGTCTGTGTGAGTGTGTGTGTGTGTGTGTGTGTGTGTGTGTGTTTGTATGTGTGTGAGTGTGTCAGTACGTGTGTGTGTGTGAGAGTGTGTCAGTACGTGTCTGTGTGTGTGTGTGTGTGTGTGTGTGTTGCTTTTAAATGTGTCTATAGTGCAATACAAGTGATGCACGTGAAGACCCAATACAAGACCAAGGGGAGGGGGGGGACTAGAAACAAAAGATGGGGGGCGTAATGTTTGGCTTAGGTTGTATCATTGTCATAGGCAAGGCAAATGTATTAATGTAGCCCCTTCTCATACACACAGATCATTCTAACAATAACATGCCTCTAACTTTGCTTCACTTCACTTCAGAAGCATCAGTCCTTTCACAGGTCATGTTCAGAGGTTGTGCTGTTGGTTCCTAGAGGCTTTGGGCTGGCTCTGCATCATCTCTGACAGCTATTCACTCTATAAGTGTATAGTAGGAAATGAAAACCTCCATTTAGGCTTTGTTCCATCTTCATTTACTCTGACCCAGTAGCGTATATACTGATGTGTTCACCTCTACATACATTAAATCTCATGAGTGTTACTTTTACTATGTTACCAAGATTATTCAAACAGACCTTATAAATCCAGCAATAGGCATAGGGGGTTTAAGATGTTTAATTAAGTCATGATTCTACCGTCTCTGTGTCCTTGCAGATGACAGGAAGAACGCCCAAGGAGCTCAGATGGAGTTTAAATCCAAGCAGTGGTTCGGTGCTTCGGTACGATCTGATGGAGAACACATCCTGGTGAGAGACACACGCACAGACGCACACAGACGCACACAGACACACACACACACACGCACACAGACGCACACAGACACACACACACACACAGACGCACACAGACGCACACACACACAGACTCACTCACACACACACAGACTCACTCACTCACACACACACACAGACGCACAGACACAGACGCACACAGACTCACACACACACACACACAGACGCACACTGACTCACACACACACACACACAGACGCACACAGACTCACACACACACAGCAACATAACTAACGATTCTGTTCTGAAGTATAATAATGCTTGCCTTTTAATTTGGACTTGAATTACCCTTTTTTATTTCAAATTTTCAGTACGTGTCTGTGTGTGTGTGTGTGTGTGTGTGTTGCTTTTAAATGTGTCTATAGTGCAATACAAGTGATGCACGTGAAGACCCAATACAAGACCAAGGGGAGGGGGGGGACTAGAAACAAAAGATGGGGGGGGCGTAATGTTTGGCTTAGGTTGTATCATTGTCATAGGCAAGGCAAATGTATTAATGTAGCCCCTCCTCATACACACAGATCATTCTAACAATAACATGCCTCTAACTTTGCTTCACTTCACTTCAGAAGCATCAGTCCTTTCACAGGTCATGTTCAGAGGTTGTGCTGTTGGTTCCTAGAGGCTTTGGGCTGGCTCTGCATCATCTCTGACAGCTATTCACTCTATAAGTGTATAGTAGGAAATGAAAACCTCCATTTAGGCTTTGTTCCATCTTCATTTACTCTGACCCAGTAGCGTATATACTGATGTGTTCACCTCTACATACATTAAATCTCATGAGTGTTACTTTTTATTATGTTACCAAGATTATTCAAACAGACCTTATAAATCCAGCAATAGGCATAGGGGGTTTAAGATGTTTAATTAAGTCATGATTCTACCGTCTCTGTGTCCTTGCAGATGACAGGAAGAACGCCCAAGGAGCTCAGATGGAGTTTAAATCCAAGCAGTGGTTCGGTGCTTCGGTACGATCTGATGGAGAACACATCCTGGTGAGAGACACACGCACAGACGCACACAGACGCACACAGACACACACACACACACGCACACAGACGCACACAGACACACACACACACACAGACGCACACAGACGCACACACACACAGACTCACTCACACACACACACACACACACACACAGACGCACAGACACAGACGCACACAGACTCACACACACACACACACAGACGCACACTGACTCACACACACACACACACAGACGCACACAGACGCACACACACACAGCAACATAACTAACGATTCTGTTCTGAAGTATAATAATGCTTGCCTTTTAATTTGGACTTGAATTACCCTTTTTTATTTCAAATTTTCATCTTGTGTCTGTGCGTGTGTCTGTGTGTGTGTGTCTGTGTGTGTGTGTGTGTGTGTCTGTGTGTCTGTGTGTCTGTCTGTGTGTGTGTGTGTGTGTGTGTGTGTTTCCAGGCCTGTGCTCCGC
>NC_135865.1:31538296-31550796 GCF_031162955.1 Sander vitreus
CCATGGTGAACTTCACAGGAACACAGGTGAGCAAACAAACAGAAAACAGACATGGAAGATGAAAACATGAGCTCCTATAAAAAACACTACATAAACGCTCCCTAAAGTGACAAATTCATAGATGATTTGTCACTTGTATTCCAGCTGATTTTTTTGATTGGTGTCAGGAAACTAGAAGCCCAACTCTTTCAAGGTTCAGAAGAGAGCGTAAATATTTACGCTAACGTTTGCCAAATGTTTACTCGGAGGAGGACTACAGATGGAGGAGAGGGAGAGGGAGGATGGGGGGGGTTTGATGGAGGGAAGAGGAAGGACGAGGGCTGGAGAAACAAGGAGACAGAGATCCTGTCCCTTCTCCATAACCTCTTTTATCCCTTTCCTGTTCCTCCTTTCTCTCTGAAATGTAGCGGAGTAGAAATAGAAAGACACAGACACATAGACAGACAGGAAAGTGGTATGAAAAGAAAATACAAGTAAGGAAAGTACAAGCACCTCGACATTTGTACTTAAGTACAGTACTGGAGTAAATGTATTAAGTTACATTCCACCTCTCCATAAGAGCCAACGTGTCTTTCTTCATTTTACGTTTCATAATGTATCCGGCTGTAATGTTAACGGATTTAGGAACATAGAAAGAAAGCTCTTCATTTCATTCCTCCGTCCTCTTTCCTTGTCTCCTCTGTGTCTTGTAGATGGCGGCCTACTTTGGACACTCTGTGGCAGCTTCTGATGTTAATAATGACGGGTAAGTCTGTTTGTAAGAAGAGAGGTTAACCCTTGTGTTGTCTTCCTGTTGACCTCGCACTTGTTGTCCTTCTGGGTCCAAATCTTACAGTTTATTTATTTTTTTGACACATTTTCGGACGTTTTTTTCCCTTTTTTAAAGCACGTTTTTCAATGTTTTTGATGCTATTTTTCACCAATACCAATTTATTACCACTAGTTTTACACTTATTTTTGGAATACATGGTAAATAATTCTCATTTATAGGAGATTATACCTAATTTTGAAATGATGAATTATTTTGACTAATATTAGACGTATGTTATACGTAATATTAGACGTATGTTATACCTAATATTAGACGTATGTTATACCTAATATTAGACGTATGTTATACCTAATATTAGACGTATGTTATACGTAATATTAGACGTATGTTATACCTAATATTAGACGTATATTATAACGTAATATTAGACGTATATTATAACGTAATATTAGACGTATGTTATACCTAATATTAGACGTATGTTATAACGTAATATTAGACGTATTATAACGTAATATTAGACGTATGTTATACCTAATATTAGACGTATTATAACGTAATATTAGACGTATTATACCTAATATTAGACGTATGTTATACGTGATATTAGACGTATATTATAACGTAATATTAGACGTATATTATAACGTAATATTAGACGTATATTATACGTAATATTAGACGTATATTATACGTAATATTAGACGTATATTATAACGTATGTTGGCGGAGAATCACAGACGTGTGGATCACAAAGTTGAGTCAGGTTTTAAATCCGTTTCAATTTTTTCAAATGATATACAATTGAATACCCAACGTTCAATGAAAGTAATGAAGTACTTGCAATTGTACTTCACGTTTTGGGTAATTTGGTTAAAAAGAAACCCATATTTCTATATATTGGCGAGAGCTCCTGGCGGCTGAATTTTAAGGGACTTTTACAAACGTCTGATGGCTTCTGTCTCCTTCAGCGTTGAACTCCTCTGAATGAAACAAGATGAAAGATCTTATTAAGCCACTGTAGATGACTTGAAGTTTCAGTTTCCCTGTCGTAAAAGGCTGTCAAAGCTGTGAAAATACTCTAAATATAGCGTGAGAACTTCATGTTCAGGGCAGAAAAGAGCTGCTGTGACTCAATCCAGACTTCTATTTGTCCAGTTTAATATATCAAACTATTCATAGTATCTTCAACACACGGGGTTAACACGACACACGTTTCTGCTATCTGTGGAGTGGTGACAGCTGGCGTCTTCAAAACGCTGCAGAGCGCCAAATAAGAACAGGAGACCACGAGTTGATGTGAACAATGCAGCTCTGAATTAATCCAAAACAAATTGTTGACACGTGTTTTATGAGGCAGGAAACACATTCAACATGTGTCTCTGGCCTCAAGCATACACAAGTGTGATCACAGAAGTCCTTTATGAGTACACAACTCGCTCCAGAAGGGGTGAAAATCTGTGACTTTCCCTCGTTAGCGTTTAGCTTAGCACAGCGGCATTGAAACCATGAACGTAACGGCGTTCCTTCCCTTTGTGTCTGTCAGTCTGGTGGATCTGTTTGTTGGAGCTCCTCTCTTCATGGACAGAGGGTCAGACGGGAAACTGAGGGAGGTGGGACAGGTAGGCAACAGACACACACACACACACAGAGACAGACACACACACACACACACACACACACACACAGAGACACACACACACACACACACACACACACAGAGAGACAGACACACACACACACACACACACACACACACACACACACACACACACACACACACTCTCACACACACACACACACACAGAGGCACACACACACACACACACACACACAGAGACACACACACACACAAACAGACATAAACAAAAGTAGAGAGCTGCATTGGGATTGGGTCCCGTGAGCGGGCGGTAAAAACTTTGAAACGGGCGGGAGCGGGCGGCTAAAAAAAAACACTGCAGGATCAGGACGTAGCCTAGCGACAGAATGTCAACAAATGATGTCGAAAGGAAACTCAAAGAAGGTATTTACAGCACTAAAAAAAAGCACGGCAAGTTTGACATTTGGAAAAAGTTCTCAATTGTCAGGAAAACGAAACAAACAACCCCATGAATCTCTGTATTAATAGCCTATAAAATGACGTGTTTTCCGCTGCGGGACGGGAGAAGCCACAAAATCAATGCATTTCTATTATTGTGCGGGCATAAAAAGTTTTGCTGGTGCTGGACACACCCGTTGCGGGTGCGGGCGGCAGTGTAACACACACGTTGTGGGTGCGGGCGGCAGTGTAACACACGTTGCGGGTGCGGGCGGCAGTGTAACACACACGTTGCGGGTGCGGGCGGCAGTGTAACACACGTTGCGGGTGCGGGCGGCAGTGTAACACACACGTTGTGGGTGCGGGCGGCAGTGTAACACACGTTGCGGGTGCGGGCGGCAGTGTAACACACACGTTGCGGGTGCGGGCGGCAGTGTAACACACACGTTGCGGGTGCGGGCGGCAGTGTAACACACGTTGCGGGTGCGGGCGGCAGTGTAACACACACGTTGCGGGTGCGGGCGGTAATGGTCCGAAATTCAGCGGGAGCGGGATGAAGAAAACAGTATCGCGCAGGGCTCTAAAGCACAGTAGGCCTGTGTATTACTCCGCGACGCTCCTGACTACGGTATCTTGACAGAGCGCCGTGTACCACACAAAATCGCTCCGAGGTCAGTAAGCACAGCCAGAATTAATCCATATATAAGATGCTCCGGATTATAAGGCGCACTGTCATTTTTTGAAGGCTTTTAAGTGCGCCCTATAGTGCGGAAAATACGGTACACTAAGTTACAGGCTGAATCGCAAAGTTTTTATCGTTCCTCTTTGGCTCCAAAAACAACTACCTCAGTTTTGTCCTTAATGTTTGTCGTTTAATTTAAGAAAGTTCTGGCACATCCAATCGTCGATATGTTTAATGCGTTTACTCTGTTTGCATTGGACCATAGTCCTCTGGTGTTATGTTTATGTAAGTATGTGTGTCGTCCGCATATTTATGATAACGTATTTTGTTGTTTTCTATAATCTGAGCCAGTGAAAGCATTCAGATGTTAAACAGAAGAGGCCCCAGAATGGAGCCTTGGGGGACTCCGCACGTCATATTTGTCCGCTCAGATGTGTAATTACCAAAGTAGTCCATATTCTTTAAGTAGGATTCAAACCAGTTTGCTACTCTGCCAGAAAGTCCAACCCAGTTTTGTAACTGCTATTGAAATAATAAGAGAAAACCTAATGACTTTCTGATGTATTTAAGTCAAACAAGTCCTTTCTAACATCTTAAACGAAAATTAAAGGAGGAAATAACCTGTGTGTGTGTGTGTGTGTGTGTGTGTGTGTGTGTGTGTGTTCTCCAGGTGTCGGTGTACATGGGTCGTGGTGGATTTTCCTTCCACCCACCTCAGTTGCTCACAGGGTTGGATTTTTACGGCAGGTATGGTTCGGCCATCACAGCGCTGGGAGACCTGAACATGGACGGCTACAACGGTGAGAGAAAACTAACTGAAACTAAACTAAAACTAACAAAACTCTGAAAACTAACTCAAACTCAACTAAAATCATTCCTGCTTCCCCTCCCGTCTCTTGTCTCCTTCCAGATGTTGCCATCTCTGCTCCGTACGGAGGCCCCGACCATCAAGGTTTAGTCTACATCCACAACGGCCGCCCCCAGGGGCCCGACCCCTCACCTTCCCAGGTCAATACTACAACCACTGCTACTTTATTCAGGGCTTCCGCCAGCTCTTACATTTCATATTCTAAAATAAGGCCTTAAAGCTCCAGTGTGTAACGTGTTTAGTTGTTCATTATCAAAAAAATCTGTGTTGCCCGTTCACAAACGTGTCCTTTCTTCATGAATATTTACCATCGCCATCAGTTCCAAGTATTCCTTGTGGCTGACATTTCACATTTGCATGAACTGGGGTAGACGCTCCATGTTCATGCTCCATCTTGAGATACGGTAGCCGGTAAGGGACATGCAGAATATACTGCTCCGCTTTTTGCGTTTTCGCCGTCACATGATAAACTCACAGGTGCAGCTAATTGGTATGGTAGCTTCTCGACCCCGGCAAGTTTGAAGAAGGAAAACATGGAGGACCACACGTATTCAAAATCCAAAATTTCACCCAGAAAAAGTAAAAGGATATTGAAAAGAGACCGGCTTTTTGAAGCGTGAAGGCTACCGTAGCTGGAATACGTACTTTGAACTGCGTGGCGGGGGAGTTGATGATTGCGATATATGATCTCAACGCTAGATGGGAGACATTCCCACACATTGGACCTTTTAAAAGTATTAATTTTCATTTACAAAGGTCTTAAATGTGTTCTTGTCCTTTCGTAGGATTAAATAAAAACCCTAACATCATAAATACATATTTTCTGGGATGAAACAATCACTGAAGACATCTTCTATCTTGCCAAGATGTAACTAATTGTAACAACTCATTTCTTGTTATTCTATTTATTTTGTATTTTAGTTTCATAGCATCAGAGCTCTATATGCGACACGTTTTATTCATTTTAATGTTATTAAAGAACAAACACACTTCACAAAAAATGTTTCAATGCAGGTAACGTTACTTTGTAAATACTTCTTTTCTCTGGTTTTAAATCCACAATGATTTTCTGTTATATGGCTGTAAAAATTGACATTACATTTTATCCTGGTGGTATTAAAGCGGTCCTGGATCTGACTCCTTGTTTCTCCTCTGAGAAGAACCCACATTTATAGCTCGCTGTGTGGTGTGTGTCTTTGTCTCTCAGGTCCTGCAGGGCAAGTGGGCGTCCAGCTACATGCCTGCTAGCTTCGGATACTCCATGACTGGAAATACTGACATAGACCAGAATGGATATCCAGGTATACATACACAGACACGCACGCACACACGCACGCACGCACACACAGGGACGGACACACAGACAGACAGACACACAGACACACACACACACACACACAAACACAGCAGGGATCAAATTAACCGCTGCTGTGTAGAAAAAGCTGACGTGTGTCTGTCTTTTTAATTTTCAGATTTAATAGTGGGAGTGTTCGGAGCAGACAAAGCTGTTTTATACAGGTAATCACTGTGTGTGTGTGTGTGTGTGTGTGTGTGTGTGTGTGTGTGTGTGTGTGTGCAGTTTAATGAGCGAGGCCACCTCTGATATCAAAGAGCTTCTGTTTTCATTCAGCTTTCTCCTACTGACTTTATAGACACATTTAACTTTCACTGCACAATTGTGTGTTCCCCTGATCATTTGTGTGTGTGTGTGTGTGTGTGTGTGTGTGTGTGTGTGTCTCTGTCTCTCAGAGCTCGTCCAGTGATCAGTGTGAACGCCACATTAGACATGGCTCCTCAGATTATAAACCCCAGAGGAAAAGACCTGCACACTTCCTGGTACCACCACGCTGGTGTCCTGGTGAGTTCTCGCGTCCTTTCACAATAAAAGCTCCACATTTCTTTTATTTATTTATTACTATCAGTTGAGAACAGGAGTCCTTCCCCTTGAAGCTGGTACATTTAAAAACATCCAAGAAGATAAAAAGGTTGTGTGAATTAGGAGAAGCTAAGAATGAATCCCATTTTCTTTTGCATTGTCTTATTATTACGATAAGTTAAGAACATCCATCTTCAATGAAATCTAATCATAGTGGTGCATTTGAAGTTATTGTAAATGTCCTTTTCCCATCTGGTTGTTGTTTTTGTCGTTCAACAGCAATTTACTAGTGAAATAAGTTAGTTATTGTTATACATTATTATTAAATCATTTAATGTTGACCATATGGCCTTAGCAATAAACAAGCCCTTCTTTAATGTCACCAACTGTTGTTTAGTAGCTTTTCTTTCTTAAAAAGTTTCGGTTCAGGCACCGTTAATTATGTATGTGATTAATTTCGATTAATTAATCACAGAGTATGTAATTAATTAGATTACATTTTTTAATCGATTGACAGCCCTAAAATATATAAATATATATATATATATATATATATATATATATATATATATCTGGTCCTTGGTTGTAAACTGTGTGTGTGTTCTCCAGTTTTAAGGTGAAGTACTGTCTGAAGGCCAGCGGCCGCGGAGCTCCAGCTACTCTCAGTAAGTCAAACACCCGCGGCTTCTCTCTCTAATGACGGCTTTGTGTTTCAACTCTAAGGGCCCTATTTTGACGTTTGAAGTGCACGGCGTGAAGCGCCTGGTGCAGGTGCGTTTAGGGCCTGTCCAAATCCATTTTGCTAGTTTGACGGCGGAAAAAAGGGTCCGTGCGCCGGGCGCATGGTTCTAAAGGGTTGTACTTAGTGTCTTCATTAATCAGAGGTGTGTTTTGGGCGTAACATGCAATCAACCAATCAGAGATCATCTCCCATTCCCTTTAAAAGCCAGGCGCGTTTGGACCTTGGAGCATTGCTGTTATGATGGAGGATCTGCACCGTAATATTTGTATTTGTAATCTTCTGCATGTGTGTGTGCTGCTGTGCGTCCCTGTGTGTGTAACAAGCATAGTGTGCACGTGCTGTGCACGAGCCTAGGAGCATTTTACTAATGCTCTGTTAAAATAACAATGAAATGCTGCGTTATTGACTTTAGACCAGGTTTTTGTTGGTCAATGGTGCCATCACTTCCCACTGCCTCAAGATAGCAATACGCCCAGAATGCACCTGAACACACCTCCCTGTAAGACCAGCACGCCCAGAATGCACCTGAACACACCTCCCTGTAAGACCAGCACGCCCCATGGGCCACAGATGGGTGCAGGTGCATTTGCTGTTTAAACGACGTGGGCGCTGGACGGGAAACTGACAACTGGGTCGGTCTTAAACTAGTGAAGACACTTGGTCAGGCTTTGCGTCGCGCTGCGCCGGGTGCCAGATAGGGCCCGATATCTTACCTCATATATCGATGTCGATGTAATATCCATATGTGTCCCAGCCCTAGCTGAGCCTTCACTAATAATCCGTCCGCTCTGTTTGGCCCCCAGATTTCCGTGTGGACCTGCTGTTGGACCGTCTGAAGCAGAAGGAGGCGACCAAACGCGTCCTCTTCCTGTACACGGGGACCTTTCAGTACTCCAAGAACATGACGGTGGGCAACGGCAAAGGCCCCGCCTGTGAGGAGCAGGACGTCTTCCTGAGGGTGAGGAAATGAAACGCACTTTAGAAAAGAGCTGCCAAGATTGAATAGAGTAGTCGTCAACTATTGAATTAATCGCCAACTGTTTTGATAATCCATTAATCTGTTTAAGTCATTTTTTTGATGATGAATCAGGTGAACGTGTGTGACGTCAGCGTGATGAATGTGAACGTGTTCTAGTGTCTTCTCTCCTCTGGGACAGTATCTGAAGATCTTTGAGTTGTGGACAGAACGAGACATTTGAGGACGTCGTCTTGGGCTTTGAGAAACACTGATCCACATTTTAGAGACCAGCTCATCCATTCATCCATAAAATGATCCACACATTAATCAACAAAGACAATAATCGTTGCTACTTGAGCTCAGAACTTTACCTCCGAGGTGTATCACATGACCATATTAACAGCTGATTATGTTGATACACAAACAAAATACAGAAGAGAAAATCTTTTTCTGCTTGAAAAACAGCCGGCAGTGATGTTTAGGATTTGTGGTTTGTAGATAATTATATAATAATTACCTCTCTCTCTCTCTCTCTCTCTCTCTCTGTCTCTCTCTCTCTCTCTGTCTCTCTCTCTCTCTCTGTCTCTCTCTCTCTCTCTCTCTCTCTCTCTCTCTCTCTCTCTCTCTGCCTCTCTCTCTCTCTCTGTCTCTCTCTCTCTCTGTCTCTCTCTCTCTCTCTGTCTCTGTCTCTCTCTGTCTCTGTCTCTCTGTCTCTCTCTGTCTCTCTCTCTCTCTCTCTCTCTCTCTCTCTCTCTCTCTCTGTCTCTCTCTCTCTCTCTCTCTCTCTCTCTCTCTGTCTCTCTCTCTCTCTCTCTCTCTCTGTCTCTCTCTGTCTCTCTCTGTGTCTCTTTCTCTCTCTCTCTCTGTCTCTCTCTCTCTCTCTCTCTCTCTCTCTCTCTCTCTGTCTGTCTGTCTCTCTCTCTCTGTGTCTCTCTCTCTCGCTCTCTCTGTCTCTCTCTCGCTCTCTCTGTCTCTCTCTCTCTCTCTCTGTCTCTCTCTCTCTCTCTGTCTCTCTGTCTCTCTCTCTCTCTCTCTCTCTCTCTCTCTCTCTCTCTCTCTCTCTCTGTCTCTCAGGACGATCGGGAGTTTCGGGATAAGATCACTCCCATCTCCGTGGCGATGGAGTACAGACTGGACTACCAGCGAGCAGCGGACCCAACCGGACTGCTGCCCATCCTCGACATGTCGACGCCGTCCAACATCACCAAGCAGGTAACGCACCGGCCAGGGGCGGAGCCAGGGCTCAGCCCAAACCTGGGGGGGGGGGGGGGGTGCTCCGTTTACAGCAGCTATATGAACTATTCTTCAAGACATTTGAAAACACAACGCTTAAAAATCTGTACATCATTTTGGAGATAGAAACATAATATTTGGGCTTTTTTTTTTTTTTAGCGCTTTTTCCGACATTTTTTGGCGCTTTTTTAACGTTTTTTTTTTCCTCCCTCCTTCCTTCCCTTCTTCTCTACTTCCTTCCTTCCCTCCCTCAGGCTCACATCCTGTTGGACTGTGGAGACGACAACATCTGTAAACCCAACCTGAAGTTGTCGGTGAAGAGGTGGGAAACGTTTTGTTTTTTGTGTTTATCTCGATAATAATCTCAAAAACACACACACACACACACACACACACACACACACACACACACACACACACACACACACACACACACACACACAGAGACACATACACACAGACAGACAGACACACACACACACACGTACACACACGTACACACAGACACACAGACACACAGACACACGTACACACAGACACACGTACACACACACACACAAACAGAGACACACACACAGAGAGACACACACACAGAGACACACACACATACGTACACACGTACACACAGACACACACACACACACATATACACACACACACACACACACGTACACACACACACACGTACACACAGATACACGTACACACAGATACACGTACACACAGACACACGTACACACACACACACAAACAGAGACACACACACAGAGAGACACACACACAGAGACACACACAGACAGACAGACACACACACAGACAGACAGACAGACAGACACACACACATACACACACAGAGACGCATACACACACACATTTGACCTCTTTTATAAAATCCCAGTGAACAGGAAGGTATATTATGTATTTTTGCCACAGCGACCGTCAGCAGATATACATCGGTGACGACAACGCTCTGACTCTGGAGATCAGCGCCGAGAACCAGGGAGAGGGAGCCTACGAGGCCGAGCTGCACGTCTACCCTCCGCAGCAGGCCGACTTCACCGGCGTAGTCCGCAGTCAGGTAAACTCTCCCCCCGTTAACGCTCTTCAGCGCAAAGCCGATGGCGGCAAAGGTGGCTCAGCTGGTTAGCACTGCTGCCTCACAGCAGAGTGTTATCCCTGGTCCGGGCAGGAAAAAAAGTAGAATATTTTTGGGGAAAGACTTGAATATTTTTGTAAAATATATTGAGAAAGAAATGAATATTTTTGAGAAAGAAATTCTCTGAATAAAATCAGTTAAGTGCTGTTTGTTTAAATGTCCCCGTCTGCTCAGAAACGTGTTCTTGTGTGTGAGTTTGTTTTCACATTCATCTGATTTCTCTGAGCTCATTTTAATTGCAAAGTGAACTGTAAAGTGGTGTTAAATACATATACATATACATGTATTGAGATGTAGATCAGCAGGGAGAACAGCGCTCTCTAACTAACCCAGTTACGAGACCAGTGTAACCTTTTGTCTCCTTGCAAGTCTCCGGTCTGCAGCGTTTCTGTACTTCCGTTCTGACTTCAGACTTTCAGGTTTTTTTTGTAGCCCTCATTGATACCCAGCTCTAGTTATATAAGACATCCAAGTGTGTTTTCCTTCTTCCAGACCCTCAGCCGGCTGTCCTGCGCTTACAAGAAGGAGAACCAGACCAAGATGGTGGTGTGCGACCTGGGGAACCCCATGAAGGGAGGAACCAAGGTCAGTGATCGCTACTTTCAGGCTCTTTTAGGAACTCATCGGACACGTCTGTGGCGCTGATGAATGTTTTTGAGAAAAATAAAACAGTTAAACAAATCAACAGTGAAAACACCTTGAACCGAGACATTTCCATTCAGAATAGAGCTTTGATCGGGCCCAAAAAATCAAGCCCGACCCCACCCGAGCCCATACGCGTTGTGTCCGAGCCCGGCCCGACACATTAACTGGAACTATGAGCCCGAGCCTGATTTAAACCTGACACTTTTTTGACAAACAACTCTGAATTGTAGTTGAGAACGTCAGAGAATACCGGTAATGCAACAAGGACGAAGCATGTAAACTAATGGTTTTTCAGAATCAGGATCGCAAATGGATCCGAATGAAGAAACGTAAAAAAAAAACCTCGACCCTAGCTGCTCCCTCAGCTGACTAGTGAGGGTAACAGATCAGGGCATCAACATAATCAAAGCCCTGGAACCATATAGGAGACTTTCTGGTCTCCATCACCTAATTAATACTGTCCTTCACCACGGTCTTCATCACCTAATTAATACTGTCCTTCATCATGGTCTTCATCACCTAATTAATACTGTCCTTCACCACGGTCTTCATCACCTAATGAATACTGTCCTTCACCACGGTCTCCATCACCTCATTAATACTGTCCTTCACCACGGTCTCCATCACCTCATTAATACTGTCCTTCACCACGGTCTCCATCACCTCATTAATACTGTCCTTCACCACGGTCTCCGTCACCTAATTAATACTGTCCTTCATCACGGTCTCCATCACCTGATTAATACTGTCCTTCATCACGGTCTCCATCACCTGATTAATACTGTCCTTCACCACGGTCTCCGTCACCTAATTAATACTGTCCTTCATCACACGGTCTCCATCACCTCATTAATACTGTCCTTCATCACGGTCTCCATCACCTCATTAATACTGTCCTTCATCACGGTCTCCATCACCTCATTAATACTGTGCTTCATCACGGTCTCCATCACCTAATTAATACTGTCCTTCATCACAGTCTCCATCACCTAATTAATACTGTCCTTCATCACGGTCTCCGTCACCTAATTAATACTGTCCTTCATCACGGTCTCCGTCACCTAATTAATACTGTCCTTCACCACGGTCTCCGTCACCTAATTAATACTGTCCTTCATCACGGTCTCATCACCTAATTAATACTGTCCTTCACCACGGTCTCCATCACCTAATTAATACTGTCCTTCACCACGGTCTCCATCACCTCATTAATACTGTCCTTCACCACGGTCTCCATCACCTCATTAATACTGTCCTTCATCACGGTCTCCATCACCTCATTAATACTGTCCTTCACCACGGTCTCCATCACCTGATTAATACTGTCCTTCACCACGGTCTCCATCACCTGATTAATACTGTCCTTCATCACGGTCTCCATCACCTAATTAATACTGTCCTTCATCACGGTCTCCATCACCTAATTAATACTGTCCTTCACCACGGTCTCCATCACCTCATTAATACTGTCCTTCATCACGGTCTCCATCACCTAATTAATACTGTCCTTCATCACGGTCTCCATCACCT
>NC_135865.1:31555796-31628296 GCF_031162955.1 Sander vitreus
TATATAAAACATATTATTTTTTTTAATATGTATATAGCGTCTCAGAACTGTGCACCTTACCCCCCTTTTTTTGCACTACTTATTTTATTCCATGTTGTTACATTTCAAAACAAAACGTGGAGCGTCCGATGGCCGCCGCCAGGACACCTCAACCCCAGGAACCCCTTCCTCCTCCGTTTCACCCCTCTTATTCACTCCGACCCACCCAGACCCAGAACCCCCCACCCCTGCTTCCACACGCATACAGACTTTGAAAAAAAACCACCCATGCTGTTGTGAGTGAGATACGGTTTCTGAATGTGTCCTGCCTTCAGTCTCCGGGTCAGCTGGTCAACATCTGCACGGCTTTCTACGTCACTAGCTGAGACGAGGGGGCTAACCGTTAGCATGCTAGCTCGTTCTGAATGGCAAAACACTGCTACAACACACACTAGTTCACCCTAATCTCCAAAAGAACTACTTCCATGTCCCTGTTCTGCAGGTATTCACACAAAGGTGGAAGTGTTCCCTCGTTTAGAAGAAGTCTCCCAGCTAATCCTGCCTTGTTCTACTGAAGTTGGAGAAACAGCTAGCTCATGTAGTCCTTACCTAGCTACTGAGCATGTAGTCCTTACCTAGCTACTGATCATGTAGTCCTTACCTAGCTACTGAGCATGTAGTCCTTACCTAGCTACTGAGCATGTAGTCCTTACCTAGCTACTGAGCATGTAGTCCTTACCTAGCTACTGAGCATGTAGTCCTTACCTAGCTACTGAGCGTGTAGTCCTTACCTAGCTACTGAGCATGTAGTCCTTACCTAGCTACTGAGCATGTAGTCCTGAGCATGTAGTCCTTACCTAGCTACTGAGCATGTGCGACTCCCAACAAAGATGTTCCAGCAGTGAGAGGTCTCACTCTGTAGCTAAAACAGAGACCTGAACACAGGGTGAAAAGAGGAGCTGCAGCAATGAGCAGAACAACAACAATATGGTGTTTTTTGAAAATTAAACCACGTAAACCTATTCTGATACAACCTCAAAATACAATTATGAACCTGAAAATGAGCAGAATATGAGCACTTTAACTTTTAGAGCTAACTTTGCACTAACTAGTTGTGTTTTAAGTTGCTCTTATTATACATTATGTCCTGGACGTGGTTACCTGTTGGTTCACGGTTAATAAGGGTCGGCTCTAACTGAATCCTTATAATAGACACTAGAAAACAAACTCAGTCTGGATGGGGTGATCTTTTTTCCAGCCGTGTTTTTTTTTTTTTTCTCGACATCAGCAGTGTGATTTCCGTGATGGTGGATGAGAGATTTGTTCTTTCTTTCTTTTCAGGCGGAGAATCAGAACCGTTCTTACGTGGTACGATCGACAGCCTCCTTCAGTGTCATCGAGATGCCGTACAAGAACCTGGTGTCAGAGCTACCGTCCAACAGCACCACTGTGAGAGACGCACACACACACACACACAGAGACACACAGACACGCACACACACACAGACACACAGACACACACACACACACAGACACACACACACACAGACAGAGACACACAGACACGCACACACACAAAGACACACAGACACGCACACACACACAGACACACACACACACACAGACAGAGACACACAGACACGCACACACACAGAGACACACAGACACGCACACACACACAGAGACATACAGACACGCACACACACACAGACACACACACACACACAGACACGCACACACAGACACACACACATCATCAGATGTTAGAATAATATATAAGATATATAACTGAATATATATGAATGTCTAAAGCGGAGTGTCTGTGTGTCTGTCTGTGTGTGTGTGTGTGTGTGTGTGTGTGTGTGTGTGTGTGTGTGTGTGTGTGTGTGTGTGTGTGTGTGTTTCCAGGTGAGTGTGTCGGTGATGTGGCTGGCGGACGATGCTCAGCCGGTCCCTGGCTGGGTCGTGGCTCTGGCTGTGCTGGCAGGACTGCTGCTGCTGGCGCTGCTCATCTTCATCATGTACAAGGTGAGAAACAAACTCTGGGAGCACAACCAGCTCTACTTGATGATCTGTTACTGACGTTAATAACGGACTGGAGATGATCTGTTACTGACGTTAATAACAGACTGGAGATGATCTGTTACTGACGTTAATAACGGACTGGAGATGATCTGTTACTGACGTTAATAACAGACTGGAGATGATCTGTTACTGACGTTAATAACGGACTGGAGATGATCTGTTACTGACGTTAATAACGGACTGGAGATGATCTGTTACTGACGTTAATAACGGACTGGAGATGATCTGTTACTGACCAGACTGGAGATGATCTGTTACTGACGTTAATAACGGACTGGAGATGATCTATTACTGACGTTAATAACGGACTGGAGATGATCTGTTACTGACGTTAATAACGGACTGGAGATGATCTGTTACTGACGTTAATAACGGACTGGAGATGCTCTGTTACTGACGTTAATAACGGACTGGAGATGATCTGTTACTGACGTTAATAACGGACTGGAGATGATCTGTTACTGACGTTAATAACAGACTGGAGATGATCTGTAATCTGATCAGATTTAGTCTCTCTGACTTCTAAACGTAACTATCAGCCACACGTGTTCTGTACACAATAAGCCTTTAAATCAGACAAATAGCAATTAAAACCCCTCATATTGAAGAGCAATGAAAAGTTTATATAAAACGTCATCATGTTGAGTCGATTCTGAACCAATCAGCTGTTAGATCAGCTGAGAGCCAGGCGTTTTCCCAGCATGCCCCTGGGTCTCGCAGTCGGTGGAGAGCGAAGCTCTAAAACCCGCGGCCGCCTCGATCTCGTGAGGTCATCGAGGCCCCGCGGTGCATGACTTCAGAGCGCCTTGGGATCAAGTCGGACACAAATCTACCCAGCATGCATTGGGCGGTTGATCGCCGGGGATCGACTCTGCGCGGGCCTTGCACATCTGGAACGAGCCTACTCATGTAATTATGTTTCTTCTTCTTCTCTTCCTCCTCAGTTGGGTTTCTTTAAGCGTGTCCGGCCCCCGCAGGAGGACTGCACAGAGAAGGAGCAGCTGCAGCCGGAGGAGAACGGGAACACCGACGCCTAGACGTCCAACTGTCGGTTCAGACAGGATGCATTCAGGGTAAAACGGGCGTGCAGAGAGGTTCAATGTGTTCACTGTACGTAGAGAGGCAGATTATGGTACTGGCTTACATTTCTATAAAGGTTGTTTTGTTTTTTTAAACTCGTCATGTTGTGTTTGTGCCAAAAGAGAAGCTCCACCTGAGATGCACTGGTCACAGATGAAATCCTCAAAACTCCAATTTAATATTTTAACGTTAAAGGAACGTTTTGGGAAAATTAAACTTATTTGCTTTGTCTCTGAGAGTCAGATGTTCCTCTCTCCAGTCTGTATAGTCAATATGAAGATAACGCTTAGGTTAGCTTAGCTTAGCATAAAGACTGGGAACGGGGGGGAGCCTGGCTCTTACACAGATATCTGATCAACTGGATACAGCGTTGGAGGCGGAGCCCCCTTCATTCCTCTGAGAGTTGCCCAGTGGCGCGTGAAGCAGAATAAGTTCAAATTCCTCGTATAAAATGACCTGAATAATTGGTGTTGCTTCCATTCTGTGTGTCCCGTAGAGCCGACTACTTTCTTTTGTGCTCCGCTAACTTGAATGCGGATTAAATGATTTAACCGTGCAGCTCTTCTAAACATTCCAAATGTTATCTGACCGAATGGATTAGGGGATGCACCGAATCCAGATTTTTGGGGTTCTGCTGAATCCTGAACCCCCTGGTTGAGATTCTGCTGAGTCCTCATCCCGTCCTCAGTCCATGAACACAGTCAACACATTAATGAAGTAAACAGTGACTGTCCTTCCTTTGCCGTACCTGAAGTTGCTGCATTCTGGCTGCTGTCTGTAGATTCCTTCATGCTCAGCTCGTATTCTTCCAGATGTCTTTTTGGGCCAGGGGGCGTCACGTGACGGGCCGGGAGTTTTAATTCCACTGTTTTTGACGCTTTGTTCAATTGGATCCAAGCCTGGCACACTTATGGGGCCCTGTCTCTGTTTTAAGATTACAAAATCCATCAAGCAGCACCTCTAACGCCCACTGAATAACATGTTATATATCTGGTTTGTTCAAAAAAACAAGTGTAGAAGTAATACTTTGTTGTTGTACAGTGAGTTATGTGACAGACTATTTTCTAGTTTTCTATGTGACTACTAGCCTGGAAATCCAGACCAAAATCCAAAAGATTAAGGGTCTGGCACTGAGTAATGAAAATGGCCCAACTCGAGGGGCGGAACCAGAGGAGCTAACTGGTAGATTAATCTCTTAGCTACCAGAGGAGCTAACTGGTAGATTAATCTCTTAGCTACCAGAGGAGCTAACAGGTAGATTAATCTCTTAGCTACCAGAGGAGCTAACTGGGTAGATTAAACTCTTAGCTAACAGAGGAGCTAACTGGTAGATTAATCTCTTAGCTACCAGAGGAGCTAACTGGTAGATTAATCTCTTAGCTACCAGAGGAGCTAACTGGGAGATTAAAGTCTCGTATACGGTCGAAAAAACAGCAAAAACGTCCTTCTTGCAAAGGAACCATTTGAGCGCTGTCTTCTGTTCCTCTTTTAGATAAAAAGCCCAGTCAAACATCATTCATTGTAGCGACCAAAGCCGTTTCAAACAGCTGACGTTGATCCGTAGCCATCTTGTAATGTTTACTAATGATTTGGGCGTCGCAGCGCTGTCGTCATCTGTTGAGCTGTCCTCTGGCCCGTCTATATCAGATACAGCGATGTGATTGGTGCAGCTCGGCTACCAGGGCATAGATAATGAGCAGCATTACTGAATGCCAGAGGGACTCGCCGAGCTAATTACAATTGTGCTCTCGCGAGAAGTCTGGATTTCCAGGGTAGGTCACGACTTAAGAGAAGATAAAACTATTAATCCCGAGGGAAGTTGCATGCAGCAGATGCAAAAACAAAGTTTAGCACATAACCCCCTGTGGAAACACAAGTTTTTGTTTAAATGAAACAAAGTAGTGTTAATTCGTGAGCTTTAGAAGCGCTTGTAGGTGGATTTTTAAACTTTGTTGTTTTCCTGTTTCAAGTCTTTATGCTAAGCTAAACTAAGCTAAGCTAACCAGTAACAAGCTAAGCTTCATATATACCGTGCAGCCATCTTAACTCTTGGAAAGAATAGTTCCCAAAATGTCAAACCACTCCTTTTTTAAAAGGGCTCTGAATGCTTCCTGGGTCCAAACGTTGTTTGGTCTGTTATTTAATTTACACTTCTTCCTTTTTTTGTCCAAACCCAAAACGATTAATGAACTGTAGGTACTTGTTGCCCAGAAAGTCCTGAACTGCTGATCAATTTAAGTTATGTTGTTTTTTTTTTTGTTTTTTTTTTAAGAATCTAAACTGTTGCTCCTGTAGTGAAACTTCTGTGGGTTTGTAACCAACAGCGGACTTCCGTTGATCCAGACGAATAAGAAAGCAATAATTGTAAATCAGCAAAAAAGTCAAATGAGAAGTGTCATGATTAGCTGTGCCTCTATTTTTAGATAAAGATGGGTTAGTTTGCTATGAGATGGATTGAGAAGGAGTGTTACAGTAATATATTCACCCTGATATATTCTTTTTGCTTTGTGTGTGTGTGTGTGTGTGTGTGTGTGTGTGTGTGTGTGTTGGGGGGCGGGGGCTGGTTCGAGTCGTTACTGCTCTGCTTTGGGTTCCTGGTTTTGGTGTTTTCAGTATTTTTTGTGTGTGTTTTCTACCAAACCATGATGATAATTACAACGGTGAGTCCGGCTCATTTCGACGCATCAAGAAACTGTTTTAGAAAAGGTTGTTTTTGTTCTGTTTAGAAAATGATGTTTGGGGTGGAAAATCAATGCAAGTGATGAGTTTATTTGTAAAAATGACCGTTCGCTAAACCCCGCCTTCCCGAATACTGTTGTCCAATCACAGCTAGGCACGACAGCTCAGTTGGCGCATTCATGTGCTCCTTGGATGGCCCGAGTTTCCGAGATCGGAAAGTTGTTGACTTCAGTGTTTACGTGCTCGCAAGTCGGAAAGTCGGAATGTTGTACAAATAATGAACCACATTCAAAATTATATTTGAGTAAAAAGTTGATATACAACACGTGAATTAAAGCTCTAAGTGATGTCACGCCTTTTTTTTAAGGCTACAACATTTCTTGTTACATACAGCAAACATCTCCTCACTAACCGCGAGCTGCCTGTCCCCTGAACACACTGTAAAAAACATCTCACTATCTGCTAGCTGCCTGTCCTCTGAACACACTGTAAAAAACATCTCCTCACTATCTGCTAGCTGCCTGTCCTCTGAACACACTGTAAAAAACATCTCCTCACTATCTGCTAGCTGCCTGTCCCCTGAACACACTGTAAAAACATCTCCTCACTATCTGCTAGCTGCCTGTCCCCTGAACACACTGTAAAAAACATCTCCTCACTATCTGCTAGCTGCCTGTCCTCTGAACACACTGTAAAAAAATAAACGTGGTCTCAGTAGACAGCCAAGGCTTCACAAACGCCAACAAAAACAATCTGTGCCAACCTGCACCACCAAACATAACAAACAGCGTTCCAGCCAATAACTGACAAGAAGGAGTTGGTTGAGCCCTCACCCCAGCAGCGTTAGCACATAGACTACTTCCACGACGCGTGTTCATGACTGTTTCAGGAAGCACCGTAGGCAGGGGACGGGATGAGGCAGAGGGAGGGGCGAGCTAGCCTCGTTTTGTTTGACAATACTTCGAACGTCAACAAGAAGTAACGTCACCCAACATCGCTTAGAGCACCTTTAATGAGAAGTTTGGTAACGTTGCTAAAGCACCTAGTTTTCCCGCCATGCTGATGACACGCATGATGTCAAGTCAGCAAGTCGGCACCAAAATCTTCCCCGAGTTTCCGAGTTGTTGTTCCGACTTTTAACTAATATGAAGTCCAAATGGAGACAGTTCCAACGCTAAAACTAAAAACGTATAATCCGAAACCACCAACAGGTCTGTAAGAAAGCTAAGCAGCCAAACACGATTCTATATACTCAAAATACTGAGCTAACTAGCTCTACAATGCAATATAACAATGCTGATTCTTTACTTCCATGTTTTCTACATCATCAACAGCAGAGAATACCTGAGACCTGTTAGCTTTAGCCAACTCATAGAGCTAACCTTCGCTTAATAAGCTAGCTAGCTAGCTACGACGATAAATTGCCGCTAGAAACGAGAAGCTGCTTTTTGTTTACTTCTGTCGAAAATGGAGGAAACCACTACGAATTTTGATGGTAAATCTGCCGCCGTTATCACCGTAAGCTGTACGTGTGGCGTTCGAGAACAGAAAGATTGAGTGGTGTAGCAACAGTAACTAAGGACGGCGGGGCTTAGCGAACAGTCAACTTGTTAGCATTATTACTATTATTGTTGGAAACTGGCAGAACAAAGATGCGTAAAACAGGTTGCCATTTAACGTGTGTGTGTGTGTGTGTGTGTGTGTGTGTGTGTGCGTGCGTTAAAATGTTTCTTTTTGCTATGCAGATACCCATATTGGGTTTGCATCATGAATTAATGTTTAAGGTTAATCATTTTGCAAAGTATATTAATCCAATTAACAAGCACACACACTTTAAGCAGGTTAAATTGTTTTTTTTCTCTCACTGACATCTTATTTACTTCCTTCATGTTTTTCGTCCCGCTGAATCTCCTCTGCTGCCGCTAGATGTCACTACTGCAACGTTATTTTGTTAGCTAGCTCTTGATTTCAACAAAAGAAGTTTAGGATGTATTAATACTGTCGGTACGCGATCTGCGCTGCCTGCACGAGCCGACATGCGCAAGACGTTCGCACATGCGTAGATGATGATCCTGTTTTCTGACGGCACCATCTGTTCCACGCTTGCGCAACCTTTGCACCGCGGGAATTTCATTCATTTCACAGCGCTCTGGCGTTGGTTTCGAAGTTAAGTGGGCCTAGTACCATATAGCGATGAATCACAAAGGGGAGCGTGGAGGACACTGAAGGTCTGCAGTGACAGAGAGACTCAGACCTCAATCCACCATAATGGTGTATGTTCATGTAACATGTAACAACTCCTTTATTATTTTGGATTGGCAACCACGCTAACACCTCGTAATGCATAGCTTAAGCTACATTTAAAAACATCACAACATCCCCGCACTACACGTCACAAAAATAACAATGTGGCCAAGGCGTAGGACACGGACGTCGATACGCTGTTTTGGATCAGTGACAATAAGTACTTCATTTAAATATCTTTATAAAACAGACCCGCATAAAATGTAGCCTACAGAAATATGCTGCCAGTTGAGCCGCCTGGCCGTCAGGTGTTTGAACGCATGCGTGATACCAATAGTGTCACGTTTTCTACTACGTATTTATGCGCATATCGGATCGTGCAGGCAGCACACATCACGTACCCACAAATACTACTGGTGGACATCGGTATCCCAGAATACTCCGGATACAAAACCTTAATATCAGTGTTCACAGATAGAAAGCAACACAGAACTAACTCGCTTTGACTCAGATGTCTCAAACGGAGGAAAATGAACTTTAATCTTCTGTTTAAACCTCCGTCGCTCGCAGTGTTAACATGTCAAAGCAAATTCCTGCTGAGAGTTAGACTTTCAGACTGATACCACTCTCACGTCTGTACGCAGTTATGAAGCTACAGCCAGTTAGCTTAGCTTAGGGTTAAGACGGAGTGATCTGAACTCTGTTGTTGGGTTTGAGGGTTTTTAACCGTTTTATATTTAATTCCACATCTGTTTTTCTGTCTGCCATGAGAACATATGGACTGTTTTTGATGTATGTATTCTTTCACTTAGAGAATTAAACAAAATAACAGTTTCATAAAGAGATGATTTCACCTTTGAACTGAAATAAACTGATTTGTTCACATTTTACATGATTTGTTGTCTTCACATTGTTATTTTTTGACTTGCAAAGTTATCTTTTAATCCAGTGGTTCTCAAACTTGTTTCAGTAGTGTTCCCCCTTTGAATAGTTTTTTTTAACCCCCCCTGTACCCCCCTGACCAGCGCAAAACATTTTGGTAGAAAAAGAAGTCTATATAAAGAGGTAAATACAGCGCTGGCAGTAATAGATAACTAGATAGAACAACCTTGTAACGGAAAAACATTTAAACGTTACCATTAATTTCAAATGTTTCAAATCATCACTAAATTCAGGATTTAGGAATTATGCATGAGCCATGACGTATCTATTTAAATGCATGCACGTGTGTGTCTGTGTGTGTGTCTGTGTGTGTCTGTGTCCCTGTTTGTGGTAGGTAGGTAGGTAGATAGATAGAACCTTTATTGTCATTTTACAAGTGCATAATTAAGCTTTGTCTGGCTTTCTTCTTGGAGGGGAAGTAAAAAACAAAATATATACAGTTGTGTTCAAAATAATAGCAGTCCAACATCACTAACCTCATAAATCAAATGTTTTGGTAGAAGTGATATTTCTACATGGTAAATAATGTACTAGTAAGTGTTGTAGAGTCCTAGAAAACCACCAGACCCAACAGTCATGACATGATGCTGCTCATTCTGGGTAATTGAGTCTGTCATTGAAAGGGGCATGTTCAAAATAATAGCAGTGTTGTGTTCAGTTAGTGAGGTGATTGATTCTGTGTCAGTTATGGCCCATATTTAAGGAAGGAAGGAAGCAAATGTTGTGCATGCTGGTTATAGTGCATTTTACACTGAAATACTCATCAAAATGGGTCGTTCCAGACATTGGTCTGAGGAACAGCAGACTTTGATTAAAAAGTTGATTGGAGAGGGGAAAACATATAAAGAAGTGCAGAAAATTATAGACTGCTCAGCCAAAATGATTTCAAATGCCTTGAAATGGCATCCAAAGACTGAACGACGTGGGAAAAAAGTCAACTACCATTCGAATGGATTGAAGAATAGCCAAAATGGCAAAGGCTCAACCAATGATCAGCTCCAGGAAAACCAAAGAAGACTTAAAGTTACCTGTGAGTACTGTTAGGATCAGAAGAAGGCTCTGTGAAGCTAAGCTATCAGCTAGAAGCCCCCGCAAAGTCCCACTGCTGAAAAAAAAAGACGTACTGAATAGGTTGAAATGTGCCAAAGGACACATTGACTGGCCAGAGGAGAAATGGGGCAACATTCTGTGGACTGATGAGAGCAGACATGGTTCTTTTTGGGTCTAGGGGCCGCAGACAGTTTCTCCGACGACCCCCATGTACTGAATTCAAGCCCCAGTACACTGTGAAGACAGTAAAGCAGGGGTCACCAACACGGTGCCCCCAAGGACCACATGAGTAGCCCTCCGGCCTGTTCTAAAAATGAAAATCTGTTTCCCACCTTGTTTAGTCATTGTTGATAATTATTGATAATGAGAAATCATTAACGTGATCAGTGTCTTCACATAGATGACTATATGACATATATAACTAAAGGCAAACTGAGCAAATGTGTTATTTCAGAAGAGTGTATCAAACTGGTAGCCCTTCGTATGACTCAGCACCCATGAAGTAGCTCTCGGTTTCAAAAAGGTTGGTGACCCCTGCAGTAAAGCATGGTGGTGCAAACATCATGTTATGGGATGTTTCTCATACTGTGGTGTTGGGCCTGTTTATCACATACCAGGGATCATGGATCAGTTTCAATACATCAGAATACTTGAAGAGGTCATGTTGCCTTATGCTGAAGAGGAAATGCCTTTGAAATGGGTCTTTCAACAAGACAATGACCCAAAACACACCAGTAAGAGAGCAAAGTCTTGGTTCCAGATGAACAAGATGGATGTTATGGAGTGGCCAGCCCAATCCCCAGACCTCAATCCCATAGAAAACTTGTGGGGTGACATCAGAAATGCTGTTTCTGAGGTAAAACCCAGTACTGCAGAGGAATTGTGGGATGTAGTCCAATGGTCCTGGGCTGGAATACCTGTTCACAGGTGACTCCATGCAACACAGATGTGAAGCAGTTCTCAGAAATAATGGTTATGCAACTAAATATTAGTGCAGTGATTCAAAGTGAAGCAAACCCTTGAGACATTTTTCAGTTTATACAGTAAATGTTTGAGTTTGTAAAGAAAAATGGCCTAATATTCCTTTTTCTTCACTTCCTGTAAAGATATAACACAACCTTGATCACTTTTGGTCATGTTTTGATTTGGAGATGAATGTTCAGTGTTCCCAATGCATTGATATTATGGAATTAAAAGATCTTCTAAGGATTTTGAGCATTATTCACTTTTTTTAAACACACTGCTATTAGATCAGATGCAGCCTTGTGTGCTTGCTATAGAAACTAATTAACGTTAGCTACAGTTGAGCTAACGTTATTCGCCGTAGTTCTAAACATTACAGTGTTTCATTGTCAATATTAATATATTTGGAGGAGGGAAGACATTTGAGGACTGGTTAAAGAGCGACGAGGACGACGGAATGACAAAAAGAAAAAGACAAGGCCCAGGGTCCCCGTTAACGAGATCTGACAGATGAGGAGCTGCGTACCATTGAAGACGGGGCCCTTGAATCAAACACCAAAAAGGCGACTGCCTTTGCTATCGAGGTTTTGCACCGAGTGGACGAGCCACCAGAAGGACAGACTGACAGTGACAACTGACCCCGACTGTGGTTGCTGTAGAAGCTAATTAGCTACAGTTGAGCTAACGTTATTCACCGTAGTTCTAAAGGGGACTACTTTCTGAGGGAGATGAGCTCAGAGTATACATCTCATAAGCATGCAATACGAATAAGAAAAAGCATAATTAATAAAGTATTTGCCCTGCCTCTCGGTGATTAGCCCTTACATGTTAACCCTTGTGTTGTCTTCCTGGTCTACCTGAGACTCTCCACCTGACTGTCCCTGGTCTCCCTGAGACTCTACACCTGTCTGTCCCTGGTCTACCTGAGACTCTCCACCTTACTGTCCCTGGTCTCCCTGAGACTCTCCACCTGTCTGTCCCTGGTCTCCCTGAGACTCTACACCTGACTGTCCCTGGTCTCCCTGAGACTCTCCACCTGACTGTCTCTGGTCTCCCTGAGACTCTACACCTGACTGTCCCTGGTCTACCTGAGACTCTACACCTGACTGTCCCTGGTCTCCCTGAGACTCTACACCTGACTGTCCCTGGTCTCCCTGAGACTCTACACCTGACTGTCCCTGGTCTGCCTGAGACTCTCCACCTGACTGTCCCTGGTCTCCTGAGAGTCTACACCTGACTGTCCCTGGTCTACCTGAGACTCTACACCTGACTGTCCCTGGTCTCCCTGAGTCTCTCCACCTGACTGTCCCTGGTCTCCCTGAGACTCTCCACCTGACTGTCCCTGGTCTCCCTGAGACTCTCCACCTGACTGTCCCTGGTCTCCCTGAGACTCTCCACCTGACTGTCCCTGGTCTCCCTGAGACTCTCCACCTGACTGTCTCTGGTCTCCCTGAGATTCTCCACCTGACTGTCCCTGGTCTCCCTGAGACTCTACACCTGACTGTCCCTGGTCTACCTGAGACTCCACACCTGACTGGCCCTGGTCTCCCTGAGACTCTACACCTGACTGTCCCTGGTCTCCCTGAGACTCTCCACCTGACTGTCCCTGGTCTCCCTGAGACTCTCCACCTGACTGTCCCTGGTCTCCCTGAGACTCTACACCTGACTGTCCCTGGTCTACCCGAGACTCTCCACCTGACTGTCCCTGGTCTACCTGAGACTCTCCACCTGACTGTCCCTGGTCTCCCTGAGACTCTCCACCTGACTGTCCCTGGTCTACCTGAGACTCTCCACCTGACTGTCCCTGGTCTCCCTGAGACTCTCCACCTGACTGTCCCTGGTCTACCTGAGACTCTCCACCTGACTGTCCCTGGTCTCCCTGAGACTCTCCACCTGACTGTCCCTGGTCTCCCTGAGACTCTCCACCTGACTGTCCCTGGTCTCCCTGAGACTCCACACCTGACTGGACCTGGTCTCCCTGAGACTCTCCACCTGACTGTCCCTGGTCTCCCTGTCCCTCAGGTCTTTCTGTCTCCTTTGCCTGTGACATAGTGACGTTAGTATTTCCATAAGCACCCATTCTTATAAAGATGTTACTAAATTGTCTTGATATGAGGACTTATTGTACTTACTTGGCGTTTTGGTGTACTGAAAAAGGATCTTATGTCTGTTTTTCATTTCTCTGTCATTTTATCGTCAGCTGTCTAAATATGAGTTAGGTTCATAGGTTCACCACGCGGTCATAATGTAATTATGAAATGATCTTGCGTCCTCCACATAAATATTAGTTTTCTTCTGGGACAGAGGATATATATTTAACTGATCAGCCACTTAACTTCATATTCAGCAAAACACAACTGTAGATCTTCAATATTAACCCTAATATCAGTTCACACACATAACGTTAGGCTTATCGCCGTGGTAACGTTAGTTGTAGTGGGTGCATTTCTATCCAACAAGCTATAAGCTAGGTAACGTTACATTATATTACACTAACATAGCGAACTTTTTGTCATGACTAATTCATTAATTACTCAGCATCATTTCTATTTGAGAAAAGAACAACTTCATCCGATGTTTAATGTGAATAAAACAGCCTTGAACCGCCTACTCACTACACTCCTGTCACTACCTGATGTGACTGTGAGTCTAGCGCAGATCCTACAGCAGGCAGTGGACCAAACCACTGTGAGGCAAGGGAGGGGGGACTCAAAATGTTTCTAAACTTAAAAAGCTTTTTTTGGGATTTGTATTGTTTTACTACTTACACAGATATTTTAAGTATACATCATTATGTTATTTACAATACACAGCATTGTTTTAATGATATTTCTACGGGGTGGACAACCATTGGATGGGGGGGTGGGCCCCCGACCCCCCTGGGATTTACGCCCTTGACTGATGGTACAAAAACGTCTCAAAATAGTCCTGAAATATTGATTACTTAAATATGTCGACGCTACGCTGTGTGTTTAATGAAATCCCCAGCTTTGGAAGTGAGAAAAAGAAGTTCTGTCTAGTTAGAAGCAGGAGAAGCTCTGGTGAGTGAAGCACACAATGCTAGCTAGCCTGTTGTTAGCCATTAACCCAGCCTGTTGTTAGCCATTAACCCAGCCTGTTGTTAGCCATTAACCCAGCCTGTTGTTAGCCATTAACCCAGCCTGTTGTTAGCCATTAACCTAGCCTGTTAGCCATTGTGAGGAGAGAAAACATCGTTTTTGGCTGTTTATGTTCAGAAACATTTCATATAAAACCAATGGGAGTTATGGGAATGTTTTCAACGTACTTTAGTTCATACTGTGTCACTGTAAAAAGATCTAAAAAGTTCGCTAATCGCTAACGCTAGCTAGCTAGCGCTAATTGCTGACTCATGCTGTAAGCTAGTAGTAGCACAGCTATTAGCATGATGAAGCATTAAAGGTGCATTGCCATTGCATTTAGTGTAGTTAACACACTTTAATGATGGATTTTGGTTATTTAAAAGAACATTTTATGTGTAAAATGGAAGTGATAGCGTCACCGTGTCCACGTTCGGACACTTTTTGGCTAACGTTCTATCAAACAAAGTCTATATAATGAGGTACAATACAGCGCTGGCAGTGATAGATCTACCAAACAACAAACTTCAACATTCAAATGTTACATTTCAAATGTTTCAAACTACCGGACAGATTTTTCACGAAGTAATGTCCCATGGCGGTCCACCAAAGAGGACGGACTTCACTTCTCTTTATAGTTTTTCTGCTGTTAAACATGGCCGCCGTTTACTTCAATGCAACAGGACTTCGGGTTTTTTTGGATTCTCTGTTCACTGTGGAGGCATGACACAAACAAACAAAGATTTCTTCACAAATTCAAGACAACACTAGGTAGGAAATTGAGATAAAAATGAGCATTTTGCAGGTAAGTATTCCTTCATTACAATAATATAATCCTGAAATGGATCATTCTTCATAATAAGTACCTTTACATTTTGGTCCCTTAAGTATATTTAGATGCTGATACTTTTGTACCTTTACTCAAGTAATATTTTTAATGATTGTCTCTAATAACTAGTAGTATTTCTGCACTGGTGGTTTTAGGTACTGTTTCTTCCACCGTGTGTCACAATACCTCGATACAGTCCTACATAGATGTTTTTTTGTTTGTTTTTTCTCTCTCATACATCGCGGGGGCAGCAGCTCCAGCAGGGGACCCCAAACCTAACCCTAACCTTTCCCGAGCCACTTTAACCAGCTCTGACTGGGGTATAACGAGGCGTTCCCAGGCCAGGGTGGAGATATAATCCCTCCACCTAGGTCCGTTCTCCAGTAGACTTGCAGTAAAACCGGGCGACTACTTTCTTCGAGCTCAGGCTCATAGACGGCGGGGGGGAGAGTACGCAAAGTGGGGCAAGGACACATTTCATTGGTTCTTTTCATGCAGACCGCAAGTCAGTGGTTGGTGGCCGTTTTTACAGGATTACAAACGCTACAGATGACTGATCTTTTACACTCCTTTTTCAGAGCCTATAAGTTATTTATTGCTGTCGTGGCCATTTCAAACAATTTATAAATAAGTATTGGAAATAGTTACTAACCCTGCCTTCAAGCTAGCTTGGAAAATATGTTGTGAAACAGTTAAACAGATTTTTGGCATTCAGAACACCAGACTAAATCTTTATTAATTGGGCGGCCTTGGTTTAAAGGTTTAACTCATAGTTATTAACATTATTTGTCATGTGAACTGACAATTTGTTCGTCAATAGAATAATTTACCATTGTTACCTTGCAGTCACACTTTATTCCACAGATGTGGGAAAAACAATAACTGGATGAAGTTTCCTTGTTCCTTTCCATGAGCACCACCATGTCCATCAGCAATCACTAGAGGGTAAAGGTATGTGACACAGCAACCTCACAGCAGACACTCAAAACCAAACTTACCACAGCAACAATATTGGCAAATGCAGATTTCCACAAGCTATTTATGTTGGCTTTTTGGCAATTTATCCAATTGGGCCATTCCAACTAGAAACCAAACTGCAACCACAGTGGCTCGGGCCCTAGTTACCAATTGGTTTTATGTATTAAGAGGTCCCTGCCAATTTCACTCAGGCTAAATATGTTGTTTTAAGCTCAAAGTAATACAGCAACTTTAAACAAATCCACAGGACTGAGATGTAAAAGTGATGCTAAAATAATACCTGATCCAGGCCTGCATTTGCGGTGATGGCGCGGCCTAAGCATTAACGATGGGGCGCAGGCAATGACGACGGGTTGCAGGCGGTGAAACCAAGTGGACAATGTTCAAAGCTTTCATTGCTGAAGCAGCGGCAGGAAGCTGTGGTCTCAAAATCTTAGGTCCCTTAAGGGTTAGTAACCCTCAAACAGCATGGTGGACACCGGTGGTCAGGGAAGCCGTCCGACTGAAGGAGTCTTTTCGGGATATGTTATCCCAGAGGACTCCAGAGGCAGTTGCAGGGTACGGGCGAGCGCAAATGGCTGCAGCCTCCATCATGAAAGACACAAAGCAGCGGGTATGGGGGAACCTGCCTCATTACCAGGACATTTGGCGCTTTTATACTTCTTCATCTTACTTCTTGCTTTGCTCCCGTTATAACCACTATGACCACTGGGCACCGCCACTAATTACCTAAATATAGGTCAGAATTGCTGCCTGAACAAAGACTTATGTAGGCTTTTTTTTGGTGGAAGACAGTCTCTTAAGAAGATATTTTGATTTAGTTTTGGTGCTGTTAAACATGGTCGCCATTTACTTCGATACATCAAGATTTTTCCTAGAATTTGGGGATTCTCCGTTCACCTTGGAGGCATGAGACAAAAACCAAGATTTATCAAGAATTCAAGACGAGGGGTGAGTAATGATATACAGATGATCATTTTGGGGGTGAAGTATTCCTTTAATGCATCAATAATTATATCCAATAATATTATTCTGAAAGTAATTTTGTGGATATTTTCTACTTTAGCTATATTTTAAATCCATGTCTCTCTAGATATTTCTGTGGTTCTAAGCCGGATTTATGAATGACGTCACACCCGAGTTGAATGCGTTCCATTTACAAGTTTTACAATTTTTCACTGTGGGGTTATCTCTAGCCAGGTTAGCCATTGGTAGCAATACCAGTAGATAACAACGCATTACGCTGTTTTTTGTGCATACAAACAGCGTAACAACATGTCCACAGGTAGAAGTTAGACAGGACTGTGTGTACGACTGATTTAGCGAGACACAAATGACACGGAACAAGCTAATAACGTACTACAGCCTTCACAACTGTTGATGCATGAAGTGAGGTTGTCTGACTTCCGAGCTCTGAAATCCGAGGGCAAGGATCGTGTTTCTGACTTTGACCTGGAAAAATCCTACTTCTGAATATTGATAGAACGCACTATAATACTTTCTCACCTTACTTCATGCTTTGCTACTGTCATAACTACTGAGGCCACTAGAGGGCCCCGCCTCTATAAATGTGATTATAGGTTGTAATTGCTGCCCTGTGGTTTCTCAGGGTAGGACAGTCTCTTGTAAATTAATTCAGTTTTACTGCTGTTAAACATGGCCGTTGTTTACTTAATGCTTCAAGACATTCTTCATTTTTAGTTTTTTGGTTTCTCAGTTCACCGTGGAGGCATGAGACAAAAATGAAGTTTTCTTCACAAATTCAAGACAACAAGTGGTAAGTAAAGATATACAAATGATCATTTTGGGGGTGAGGTATTACATTAATGCATCAATAATTACAATCCAAGAGAGAAAATACTTTATGATCTCATTATTTAATATATTTATCAATGTGTTTATTTGTATTTTGGATTAGTATCCTAACCTTCTTCTTTTGTAATTATTCAAGAAAAAAATGATTATTTGTCCCTTTTTAAAGAAAACAAGAGTCAATAAGTCAGGACCAGACAGTATGTCTTTTAGTTTTGAATGCTTATTGATTATATATTAAAGGAAATCAGATGAATAAAGAACACAACACACCAGAAACTCCTCTTTTATAACAGAATGAAAATTTAGACTTTTATTTTCTATTTGGACATTTTGGATGAGAAGATGGTCACCACTGATGTCTGGTAGGTAGATGTTGTTACCTTTGGACAGAGCCATGCTAGCTGTTCCCCCTGTTTCCAGTCTTTATGCTAGCTAAGCTAACGTTTGCTGGAAGGGAACTTAATAATTAATGTACAGACGAGAGTTGTATCGATGAGAACATTAACTTTTAGGGAGAAATCAAATAAGTATGTTGAAGTTTTTCTTATCTGATCAGTGGACGCTGTTTATAACAGACAATATTCAGGAAACTAAAATGGAAAAGATTTCTGAGTATTTTATTGTTTTCTGTATTTCATTTTGTGTTATTACTTAGATTAAAAGTCCAATAACTGATTATGTTTTGGCCAGCTTATAGAGTCAGACTGTGCATGCTTACATGCTCACCGTAGCACAGGTATATTTCAGGTGTGTCCATTTCATCTCAGGTAAGTTTCATTCATCTCTACAGTAAAACACAAATCCAACAATACTGCTGACACGGTAACAAGCTGCTTGACTTCCCCTTTGCCACACACCTGTACCTGTGGCTGTTGATTACTATAAGCATTTCCTGTCAATGCTCCACCCGGTGGTCATACACAGAACTGCATATCCATTCATGACACCAACCTGCTATATAAACAAAACAAAGATTCATTATGGCTCCAACATGTATTTTGATGCTGATACTTTTGTACCTTTTACAAGTAATATTTTCATGATTGTCTCTAATAACTAGAAGTAGTATTACCGCACTGTGGTTTCAGGTACTTTTAGTTCCACCGTGTGTCACGATACCTCGATACAGACCTACATGAAGGTACACTTGTTTTGGGTTTGATTTAGTTTTTCTCTCAAACATTCCTTGAAAAGTCAAAATAAACTTAATCCCGTAAGAGTAAATTCATGTGGTCTTACATGTCTCCTCAAAAGAAAAAGAAATACAACACATTCAAATAAACCTTATTATCTTATTATCTAACCTATTCATCAATGTCTTTATTTGTATTTTGGATTAGTATCTTAACCTTGTTTTTATTGTAATTATTTAAGAAAAGGAATAACATTCACAAATATAGAATTATTTCCCCATTTAGAGAAAACGAGTCAGTAAGTCAGGACTAGACACTGTTTGTGACAATATGTCTTTATTTTTTAATGCTTATTGATTATATAGTGAAGGAAAAGAGATGAATAAAGAGCCCAACACACCAGAAACTCCTCTTGTATCACAGAACGTTCAGACAACATTTGGATTTTATTTTCTATTTGGACATTTTTGAAGAGAAGATGGTCACCACTCATGTCTGGTAGGTGGATGTTGTTACCTTTAGACAGAGCTGACAGACAATATTCAGTAAACTAAAATGGAAAAGATGTCAGAGTATTCAAATGTTTTCTGTATTTCATTTTGTGTTATTTATAGATTAAAAGTCCAATAACTGATTATGTTTTGGTCCAAAAAAAAACAAACTGAAAGTGAATCAATGATGGAGATTATAGATGAGCTGTAGTGAGATCATGATGGTGGGGGCCTCGCAGGTTCATGGAGCACACAAAAGGATATACCGTTTGACACGGCCTGTCGTTCAACTTATCTGTAGAGAGAGTTTCCAGAGAGTTTTAATGTCTAACATTTTATCTTTTTGAGACTGCAACATACGACAACCTGCTACAAGTTTAGAGATCATTTTTGGATCATCATGTTTATTTAGAAGACAAGATGTTTAATATGTTGTTGTTTTTTACCGTAATAGTTCATCTCAAGACAGTGCTCCACTCCACCCAAGTTGTTAGGCTCCCCCGCAGCCCACTGTTTGTAGTCAAACTTAGATCCATCAGACCACATCCACGCACCCTCCTGGAGGAGAGAGATTGGTTTGAAGTCAAAGCAAAATCAAAAGTTTTTGTTGTTGTAATACTTATTTCAGCCACAGGAGGATGCTCTTCATTTTCTACTGTTTTTATTTTTTGCATTTTATTTGGAGTTATATTCGTTTTTCTGATCTTTTGTTCTGAATAAAGTTTAATTTTCCCAACAGCTCGAGAGACGAGCGACATCACTTCCTGTGATGATAAAAGTCTCACCTTCACCGAGTCAAAGCCTCCGAGCCAGGAAGTTCTGTTTGCACCGGTCACTTTCCTAATGTATTCTCTGAGGAAGGAATATTCCTCTTCTGATTGGACCGAAGCCAGATTTCCACCGGCGGACAAGCAGAAGTTCTAATGGAGACAATATAATCAGTTGAAAATGTTTAGAAACAAAATAATCCCATTATTATTAATAACTTTATTTATATACCACCTTTTAAAACAAGAATTTACAAAGTGCTTTGACAGACAAAGCAAGTCAAAAGCAAGGTATTCACAGATGCGATCTCAGGGCAGTATTACAGTCACAGGGGACATTTTTATAAATCTGTTCAAGCAGCAATCAGGACTCATATTTACGTTTCAAGTGGTCGCACCCTCTAGTGGCCGTAGTACTGTAACGGGAGAAAAGCAGGAAGTAAGGTAACTTACTTTTGTTTTCAAACGGGACATGAACCCCGGTCTCCTGGGTGAAAGTCCCCCACCCCCCAACCTGCCTCCTTACCAGGACCTTTGGTGCTCTTATACTTCCTCACCTTACTTCCTGCTTTGCTCCCGTCATAACTACTATAGCCACTAGAGGACACCGCCACTAGAAACCTAAATATACAGTCGTGAAAAAATTAGGAAACCTGTGCTAAAGTTGACTAAAAAGAGGAATAAAAAAGTCATCTTTAGGAAATTGATCTTAATGCCTTAATTAAAAAAAATTAGGAAAAATCCAACCTTTAAGGACACCAATTCCCTTTGTGAATGAATAATGTATCGTCAATAAATAAATGTTCTTCCTTAAAATACAGGGGGCATGAGTCAGTACACCCCAATCTTAAATTCCTATAGAGGCAGGCAGACTTTTATTTTGGCCCCCACATCATCACATACCCTTCACCATACCACCACATCATCACATACCCTTCACCATACCCCCACATCATCACATACCCTTCACCATACCCCCACATCATCACATACCCTTCACCATACCCCCACATCATCACATACCCTTCACCATACCCCCACATCATCACATACCCTTCATCATACCCCCACATCATCACATACCCTTCACCATACCCCCCCATCATCACATACCCTTCACCATACCCCCCCATCATCACATACCCTTCACCATACCCCCCCATCATCACATACCCTTCACCATACCTAGAGATTAACATGGGGTACTTTCCATAAAATCATCTCTCAGTGCAAATCAAACCAGCTATTAGGCTAACTGAAATACAACCATGCCAATGATGATGTGGGGGTATGGTGAAGGGTATGTGATGATGTGGGGGTATGGTGAAGGGTATGTGATGATGTGGGGGGGTATGGTGAAGGGTATGTGATGATGTGGGGGTATGGTCAAGGGTATGTGATGATGTGGGGGCCAAGGGAACTGTATCAGGATCATAGTATCCTTGATCCATGAAATAACTGGCCTTTCAAAATAAAAGTCTGCCTGCCTCTATGGGAATTTAACATATGGGTGTACTGACTTATGCCCCCTGTATTTTAAGGAAGAACATTTATTTATTTACGATACATTATTCATTTTCACATGACTCTAGGTCAGGACAATCTCAACAAACTGCTGTACCTCTGCATCGGTCCAACTCTTTCCCTGGAAGTTGAAACTGAAACAGCGAGAGCCGAACTGAGTCCAACCAGGAGGGCAGGGACCTTCAAGACAATGATGGATAAATTAGTTAGATTCTTGTTACGTAGCAGTTTGTATTTTTTTGTTGTGTGTGTGTATGCCTCCTCCCTCCCTTCTCCAGCTTGGTTGGTTATTGCTTGTGCTCACTCAGCTCCCTGGATGAAGGAGGGAGGAGACCCCTGACTTACTCATCTTTGTTATTCCGGCCTCCAGCTTCAACATGGAGAAGACACAACAAACAATACAAACCCCCTACGTAACACTGTATGAACAAACAAGTCAAATACAATCAGAGCAACGAGTCAGAGATACTGTACTGACCTGGGCAGCAGGTTTGTCCATAACACTGTGATCACAAAAAGACGTATTAAACACGAGCAGTCTATTTACAGGACTACTCAACTCAACTTTATTTATATAGCACCTTTGATACAAACATGCAGCTCAAAGGGCTTCACAGAACAAACTTATCTAATGTTTCAGCTTACAGTTTGCACTCAGCCTACATTAAAACTAGTAACATTATTTAATAACTGTCTCATAATCTTACAGGTTGGGAAACCACTGCATTATCCTTCATGTGCAACACATAGAGTTGTTTTTTAAATTAATAGTTGCATAGTTTTTACTTACAGATGGAGCCAACAGTCCAATGGACAAACAGAGCAACAAAACAAACTGAAAGCCTGATGCCATCTGTGGAAAGACGTTAAACAAAGTCAACATACTGCAGACAAGGACATATATGCAGATAAGTAATGACTGGGATCATTTATCAAATTAAAGTATCCTGCTATTAAAAAGTGAATTATATAATATAGATATGATTAACTAATATTTGAAATGTCTAAATATAAAATACACTTTTTTTTCCTCAAAATATAAAATGGCCTCTTGATGAATACAGGATTAGTTATTATTAATAAATAATAATTGATAATGAATTGAAATATAATTACCTTTGCTGAGGTGATGATTGGCTGACACAGAGGAGAACAACAAGCTGATGACTGTCACTAAAGGAAGATGTTTGCTCTTTATATAGTTTATCAAAACGCCCCAAGTGAGTCTGTCTCCCGCCTGCAAGTGACGCCCCTCTCTTCCAGTCCGCAGTGACCCTTATCAAGCACCATGGTATCTGAAATATTGAAACCTGATGACATGTTTGAATCACTTATTGACATTGTGGTGTGTATGACAAGGAACAAGGAAACACTTAAACACACAAACTACAGTCTACATGCCAACATAATTGTACTTTAGGAAAATATTTTATTTTTATGGCCCTACATTTATGTGACACTTAACATAGGGTGACCAGATTTCCCGGAACTAAAACCGGGACACTTTGCGCGTGACCGTAGCGCTCGTGCATGCACACGCTTTTTAACGTAACCATGTGCCAGCCCAGGTCAGACATAGACACAGACAGATTAGACACAGCAAACATACAGTCATGTGAAAAAATTAGGACACCCATGCTAAAGTTGACTAAAAAGAGGAATAAAAACATCATCTTTTGGAAATTGATCTTAATGCCTTAATTAAAAAAATGAGGAAAAATCCAATCTTTAAGGACACCAATTATCTTTTTGAAAGAATAATATATCATAAATAAATAAATGTTCTTCCTTAAAATACAGGGGGCATACACCCCTATGTTAAATTCCCATAGAGGCAGACAGACCTTTATTTTGAAAGGCCAGTTATTTCATGGATCCAGGTTACTATGCATCCTGATAAAGTTTCCCTTGGCCCCCCCCCATCATCACATACCCTTCAGCATACCCCCCCATCATCACATACCCTTCACCATACCCCGACATCGTCACATACCCTTCACCATACCCCCACATCATCACTTACCCTTCACCATACCCCCCCCATCATCACATCCCCTTCACCATACCCCCCTATCATCACATACCCTTCACCATATCCTCCCCCATCATCACATACCCTTCACCATACCCCCCCCCCCCATCATCACATACCCTTCACCATACCCCCACATCATCACATCCCCTTCACCATACCTAGAGATTGACATGGGGTACTTTCCATAAAATCATCTCTCAATGCAAATCAAACCAGCTATTAGGCTAACTGAAATACAACCATGCCAATCTCTAGGTATGGTGAAGGGTATGTGATGATGTGGGGGTATGATGAAGGGTATGTGATGATGTGGGGGTATGGTGAAGGGTATGTGATGATTTGGGGGTATGGTGAGGGCCACATCACATGCTTTGCATTTCCAGGGGATGGCCTGTTTGTCCTGCCTTGTCTGCCTGCAATTCACACATGATTTTCTACCATTTGAGGCCCTCTTGCTGGTTTCCGTTTGCTCAGACGTTGGTACAGGTACATGGTCACTGTTGACTCCACAGAGCTGGGCTGTCAGCTCCTCCAGAAAAGCCCTGTGGGTCATGGGCTGTTGCTGCTTCTCCGCACAAACGTCCTTGTGAAGCAAATAGCTGTTGGTCGCAGCAATGTCCAAAAAATGAAAAAAACAATGTCCTGTATCATCTCATTTTTTTGGTGTTAACTGAGTAGTATTGAATGAGTTGATCAGAAAGATCAACACCTCCCATATTCCTGTTGTATTCTGTGACGGGTCGGGCATGGAATGGATTTGGTGGTCCAGCTTCCATCCTGAGTTTTTACCCTTCTCGTGTTGCCAGAGAATGCCGGCTGAATTGTGGAGCAGACAGAGACTTCCCGGGTGTCCATCCACTTGACAAAAAACAGATGGCCATCAAGGATCCACCTGAGCCCCTCAGATCCTTTTTCTTTATGGCATTTGTGGTCATGCGGGGGCATCCTCATCTGTTGTCTCTGTAGGTGCCGCATGCTCCAAAGTTCATACTGTACAGATCCTTGAATAACATCATAAACATTGTTGCCACTGCCTAGGTGTGGTTTGTTTATGACGGACATAACAGAGTCATATGCCAGTCCTACACCAGAAGCAAACACAGACTTCCCTGTGTATACAACGTCCAAAGTGTACCCAGTGCTGCTGTATGCCAGTACAAATAATTTTGAAGCCCCACTTGGTTGGCTTCGCCTTCATGTATTGTGTCATGCCTGTGTGGGCCTTTGTTGCCACCATCCTCTCGTCCACTGAAAGGTTCTGCCGTGGGTGTTAAAATGCTCTGCATGACTGTCTGATGTCATCTAAAAGGGGCTTCAGTCGAAACAGCCAGTCATAAGCTGGTGTCCCTTTCTTCCTGTCGTTTTGGACATCTTCATCAGGGTCACTCATGTGAATGTTCCAGGAAATGACCTGATACCTGTCACGTGCCAGCACTGAGTGGGGAAATTGTATTTTTCCTCCAGTAGTCCCGGATATTTGTCTCACCAGTGAAGAACCAAGAAAGTGAGTCCTAAATATTTGAAAAATTCTTGAACAGTGAGGTTTGTCCAAGAATATGTTTTGCCACTGGCAATGTTTTTTGCAGGGTTTGTGTTTGTCTTATTGCACAAAGTGGTTGCTACATTGTCACTGATAAAAAGTTTGAAAATGTCCAGTGGTGTGTAAATGGATGAGGTGCTAAGCTGATTTCCTGGCTTTCTTGCTGGGACGAACCTTTTGGACACTGGAGAGATGTCTGGCTGTCTCTCAGTGTTCCATGATAGGGTTGGGGCTGCTGGCTGTGGTGATCTAGATCTAGATCTAGAGGATTAAAGGACAATTGCGGCGCAAAACGAACCTAGGGGTTAATAACAGATGTGTACCCACTCTGTCATTCTCCGGGACATGTTTTCATGCTAATTGATTGTGTTTGTAGCTTGAACGAGGCTAGCGCGGACCGCTGATTAGCGTAGTATTCGGGGCACAGGGAAAGTAAAAATAAATCGCTATTTTGTACCACTAAAAAGGCTCAAAATATCACCAAACTTTCACGGTAGCATAATGAGGGTCCCTAGATGTTAACTGAAGCATTGAGAACTTTGTAAGTGTACAGACGGTTTATTGAACGAAGAGCTGCTGGAGCTCAAAATAGTGATTTATTTTTACTTTCCCTGTGCCCCGAATACTAGCATTGTAAGCTAATCAGCGGTCCGCGCTAGCTTCGTTCAAGCTACAAACACATTCGATTAGCATTAAAACATGTCCCAGAGAATGACAGAGTGGCTACACATCCATTATTAACCCCTAGGTTCGTTTTGCGCTGGAATTGTCCTTTAAGGACTGCGTCTCTGTCGACCCCTCAAGCTGCCAGATCTGGATCTGGATCTCGACCGCCCACTCCCTCGTGACCTTGACTGCATCCATCCATGACCCATTCCTAGCAGCTGCTGGGATGCTGCAGCAGAAGTTGAAGGGCCCTCCTCATCAGAAGGATGGGAGCTTTCTTGTCTTGTCTTGGGTGGGTGAGGTGGTGTCTTCTTCATAATCACCACTGTAAAACAAATAAATAAAACAAAGTATTCGATCATAAGACCAATAAGTGTTTTTGTATTTTATTTCTCACACAGCATGAGATAATGGCTGAGATTGCTTCTCTACCCCCAACCCCCCACAGCTAAAAAGTGATAAGTGTTGAAAGCCCTACCCCCACCACTACATCCTATGTGTGGTGTATCTCTAATGGCGTTTTTCCATTACATGGTACCTGCTCGACTCGACTCTACTCGCCTTTTTTGGTTTTCCATTACGAAAAAAAGTCCCTGGTACCTGCTAACTGGTACTTTTTTTTCGTACCACCTCCGTCGAGGTTCCAAGCGAGCTGAGCCATTATCAATGTGTTTATTTGTATTTTGGATTAGTATCCTAACCTTCTTCTTTTGTAATTATTCAAGAAAAAAATGATTATTTGTCCCTTTTAAAGAAAACAAGAGTCAATAAGTCAGGACCAGACAGTATGTCTTTTAGTTTTGAATGCTTATTGATTATATATTAAAGGAAATCAGATGAATAAAGAACACAACACACCAGAAACTCCTCTTTTATAACAGAAAGTTCAGACAAAATTTGGATTTTTATTTTCTATTTGGACATTTTAAAGATTATTTTTTGGTCATTTTTGGCCTTTATTTTTGACAGGACAGCTGAAGATTTGAAAGGGGAGAGAGAGGGGGGAATGACCTGCAGCAAAGGGTGGCAGGTCGGGGTTGAACCCTGGCCCGCTGCGTTGAGGAGTAAACCTCTATATATGGGCGCCTGCTCTACCAACTGAGCTATCAGGGCGCCTGCTATTTGGATATTTTGGATGAGAAGATGGTCACCACTGCTGTCTGGTAGGTAGATGTTGTTACCTTTGGACAGAGCCATGCTAGCTGTTCCCCCCTGTTTCCAGTCTTTATGCTAAGCTAACGTTTGCTGGAAGGGAACTTAATAATTAATGTACAGACGAGAGTTGTATCGATGAGAACATTAACTTTTAGGGAGAAATCAAATAAGTATGTTGAAGTTTTTCTTATCTGATCAGTGGACGCTGTTTATAACAGACAATATTCAGGAAACTAAAATGGAAAAGATTTCTGAGTATTTTAATGTTTTCTGTATTTCATTTTGTGTTATTACTTAGATTAAAAGTCCAATAACTGATTATGTTTTGGCCAGCTTATAGAGTCAGACTGTGCATGCTTACATGCTCACCGTAGCACAGGTATATTTCAGGTGTGTCCATTTCATCTCAGGTAAGTTTCATTCATCTCTACAGTAAAACACAAATCCAACAATACTGCTGACACGGTAACAAGCTGCTTGACTTCCCCTTTGCCACACACCTGTACCTGTGGCTGTTGATTACTATAAGCATTTCCTGTCAATGCTCCACCCGGTGGTCATACACAGAACTGCATATCCATTCATGACACCAATATGCTATATAAACAAAACAAAGATTCATTATGGCTCCAACATGTATTTTGATGCTGATACTTTTGTACCTTTTACAAGTAATATTTTCATGATTGTCTCTAATAACTAGAAGTAGTATTACCGCACTGTGGTTTCAGGTACTTTTAGTTCCACCGTGTGTCACGATACCTCGATACAGACCTACATGAAGGTACACTTGTTTTGGGTTTGATTTAGTTTTTCTCTCAAACATTCCTTGAAAAGTCAAAATAAACTTAATCCCGTAAGAGTAAATTCATGTGGTCTTACATGTCTCCTCAAAAGAAAAAGAAATACAACACATTCAAATAAACTTTATTATCTTATTATCTAACCTATTCATCAATGTCTTTATTTGTATTTTGGATTAGTATCTTAACCTTGTTTTTATTGTAATTATTTAAGAAAAGGAATAACATATTCACAAATATAGAATTATTTCCCCATTTAGAGAAAACAAGAGTCAGTAAGTCAGGACTAGACACTGTTTGTGACAATATGTCTTTATTTTTTAATGCTTATTGATTATATAGTGAAGGAAAAGAGATGAATAAAGAACCCAACACACCAGAAACTCCTCTTGTATCACAGAACGTTCAGACAACATTTGGATTTTATTTTCTATTTGGACATTTTTGAAGAGAAGATGGTCACCACTCATGTCTGGTAGGTGGATGTTGTTACCTTTAGACAGAGCTGACAGACAATATTCAGTAAACTAAAATGGAAAAGATGTCAGAGTATTCAAATGTTTTCTGTATTTCATTTTGTGTTATTTATAGATTAAAAGTCCAATAACTGATTATGTTTTGGTCCAAAAAAAACAAACTGAAAGTGAATCAATGATGGAGATTATAGATGAGTTGTAGTGAGATCATGATGGTGGGGGCCTCGCAGGTTCATGGAGCACACAAAAGGATATACCGTTTGACACGGCCTGTCGTTCAACTTATCTGTAGAGAGAGTTTCCAGAGAGTTTTAATGTCTAACATTTTATCTTTTTGAGACTGCAACATACGACAACCTGCTACAAGTTTAGAGATCATTTTTGGATCATCATGTTTATTTAGAAGACAAGATGTTTAATATGTTGTTGTTTTTTACCGTAATAGTTCATCTCAAGACAGTGCTCCACTCCACCAAAGTTGTCAGGCTGCCCCGCAGCCCACTGTTTGTAGTCAAACTTAGATCCATCAGACCACATCCACGCACCCTCCTGGAGGAGAGAGATTGGTTTGAAGTCAAAGCAAAATCAAAAGTTTTTGTTGTTGTAATACTTATTTCAGCCACAGGAGGATGCTCTTCATTTTCTACTGTTTTTATTTTTTGCATTTTATTTGGAGTAATATTCGTTTTTTCTGTTCTTTTGTTCTGAATAAAGTTTAATTTTCCCAACAGCTCGAGAGACGAGCGACATCACTTCCTGTGATGATAAAAGTCTCACCTTCACCGAGTCAAAGCCTCCGAGCCAGGAAGTTCTGTTTGCACCGGTCACTTTCCTAATGTAGTCTCTGAGGAAGGAATATTCCTCTTCTGATTGGACCGAAGCCAGATTTCCACCGGCGGACAAGCAGAAGTTCTAATGGAGACAATATAATCAGTTGAAAATGTTTAGAAACAAAATAATCCCATTATTATTAATAACTTTATTTATATACCACCTTTTAAAACAAGAATTTACCCTTCACCATACCCCCCCATCATCACTTACCCTTCACCATACCCCCACATTATCACATACCCTTCACCATACCCCCACATCATCACATACCCTTCACCATACCCCCACATCATCACATACCCTTCACCATACCCCCACATCATCACATACCCTTCACCATACCCCCACATCATCACATACCCTTCACCATACCCCCACATCATCACATACCCTTCATCATACCCCCACATCATCACATACCCTTCACCATACCTAGAGATTGACATGGGGTACTTTCCATAAAATCATCTCTCAGTGCAAATCAAACCAGCTATTAGGCTAACTGAAATACAACCATGCCAATGATGATGTGGGGGTATGGTGAAGGGTATGTGATGATGTGGGGAGTATGGTGAAGGGTATGTGATGATGTGGGGGGGTATGGTGAAGGGTATGTGATGATGTGGGGGTATGGTCAAGGTATGATGATGATGAGAACAAAGAACTGTATCAGGATCATAGTATCCTTGATCCATGAAATAACTGGCCTTTCAAAATAAAAGTCTACCTGCCTCTATGGGAATTTAACATATGGGTGTACTGACTTATGCCCCCTGTATTTTAAGGAAGAACATTTATTTATTTACGATACATTATTCATTTTCACATGACTCTAGGTCAGGACAGTCTCAATAAACTGCTGTACCTCTGCATCGGTCCAACTCTTTCCCTGGAAGTTGAAACTGAAACAGCGAGAGCCGAACTGAGTCCAACCAGGAGGGCAGGGACCTTCAAGACAATGATGGATAAATTAGTTAGATTCTTGTTACGTAGCAGTTTGTATTTTTTGTTGTGTGTGTGTATGCCTCCTCCCTCCCTTCTCCAGCTCTGTTGGTTATTGCTTGTGCTCACTCAGCTCCCTGGATGAAGGAGGGAGGAGACCCCCTGACTTACTCATCTTTGTTATTCCGGCCTCCAGCTTCAACATGGAGAAGACACAACAAACAATACAAACCCCTACGTAACACTGTATGAACAAACAAGTCAAATACAATCAGAGCAATGAGTCAGAGATACTGTACTGACCTGGGCAGCAGGTTTGTCCATAACACTGTGATCACAAAAAGACGTATTAAACACGAGCAGTCTATTTACAGGACTACTCAACTTTATTTATATAGCACCTTTGATACAAACATGCAGCTCAAAGGGCTTCACAGAACAAACTTATCTAATGTTTCAGCTTACAGTTTGCACTCAGCCTACATTAAAACTAGTAACATTATTTAATAACTATCTCATAATCTTACAGGTTGGGAAACCACTGCATTATCCTTCATGTGCAACACATAGAGTTGTTTTTTAAATTAATAGTTGCATAGTTTTTACTTACAGATGGAGCCAACAGTCCAATGGACAAACAGAGCAACAAAACAAACTGAAAGCCTGATGCCATCTGTGGAAAGACGTTAAACAAAGTCAACATACTGCAGACAAGGACATATATGCAGATAAGTAATGACTGGGATCATTTATCAAATTAAAGTATCCTGCTATTAAAAAGTGAATTATATAATATAGATATGATTAACTAATATTTGAAATGTCTAAATATAAAATACACTTTTTTTTTCCTCAAAATATAAAATGGCCTCTTGATGAATACAGGATTAGTTATTATTAATAAATAATAATTGATAATGAATTGAAATATAATTACCTTTGCTGAGGTGATGATTGGCTGACACAGAGGAGAACAACAAGCTGATGACTGTCACTAAAGGAAGATGTTTGCTCTTTATATAGTTTATCAAAACGCCCCAAGTGAGTCTGTCTCCCGCCTGCAAGTGACGCCCCTCTCTTCCAGTCCGCAGTGACCCTTATCAAGCACCATGGTATCTGAAATATTGAAACCTGATGACATGTTTGAATCACTTATTGACATTGTGGTGTGTATGACAAGGAACAAGGAAACACTTAAACACACAAACTACAGTCTACATGCCAACATAATTGTACTTTAGGAAAATATTGGACTTTTTATGGCCCTACATTTATGTGACACTTAACATAGGGTGACCAGATTTCCCGGAACTAAAACCGGGACACTTTGCGCGTGACCGTAGCGCTCGTGCATGCACATGCTTTTTAACGTAACCATGTGCCAGTCAAAAATCCTATGAAAAATCGAGGAAGGGATGAAGTGACCCTGCCCGGAGGAAGCCCGGGGCCCCCGTCTGGAGCCAGGCCCAGATGGAGGGCTCGTCAGCGAGCGTCTGGTGGCCGGGTTTGCCACGGAGCCCGGTCGGGCACAGCCCGAAAAAGCTACGTGGCGGACATCCCTCCATCCCATGGGCCCACCACCTGTGGGAGGAACCGCTGGGGTCGGGTGCGCTGCCACATGGGTGGCAGTGAAGGTCAGGGGCCTCGACGGACCAGACCCGGGCAGCAGAGGCTGGCTCTGGGGACGTGGAATGTCACCTCTCTGTGGGGGAAGGAGCCGGAACTTGTGCGGGAGGTGGAGCGCTACCGGTTAGATCTGGTGGGGCTTACCTCTACGCACAGTCTTGGTTCTGGAACCATACTCCTGGATAGGGGTTGGACTCTTTTCTTCTCCGGAGTTGCCCAGGGTGTGAGGCGCCGGGCGGGTGTGGGGATACTCACAAGCCCCCGGCTGAGCGCCACTACGTTGGAGTTTAACCCGGTGGGACGAGAGGGGTCGCCTCCCTACGCCTGCGGGTTGTGGGGGGGAAAACTCTGACTGTTGTTTGTGCATATGCACCAAACAAGAGTTCAGAGTATTCGGCCTTCTTGGAGACCTTGAGTGGAGTCCTGCATGGGGGCTCCAGTCGGGGAACTCCATAGTTCTGCTGGGGGGACTTCAACGCGCACGTGGGTAATGATGGAGACACATGGAGAGCGTGATTGGGAGGAACGGCCTCCCTGATCTAAACCAGAGTGGTTGTTTGTTGTTGGACTTCTGTGCTAGTCATGGATTGTCTATAACGAACACCATGTTCGAACATAGGGATGCTCATAAGTGTACTTGGTACCAGAGCACCCTAGGCCAAGGTCAATGATCGATTTTATAATCGTTTCATCTGATCTGAGGCCATATGTTTTTGGACACTCGGGTGAAGAGAGGGGCGGAGCTGTCAACCGATCACCATCTGGTGGTGAGTTGGGTCAGGGGGTGGGGGAAGACTCTGGACAGACCTGGTAAGCCCAAACGGGTAGTGCGGGTAAATTGGGAACGTCTGGAGGAGGCCCCTGTCCGACAGACTTTCAACTCACACCTCCGGCGGAGCTTTTCGTGCATCCCTGTGGAGGCTGGGGGGCATTGAACCTGAGTGGACAATGTTCAAAGTTTCCATTGCTGAAGCTGCGGTGAGGAGCTGTGGTCTTAGGGTCTTAGGTGCCTCAAGGGGCGGTAACCCACGAACACCGTGGTGGACACCGGTGGTCAGGGAAGCCGTCCGACTGAAGAAGGAGTCTTTCCGGGATATGTTATCCCAGACGACTCCGGAGGCAGTTGCAAGGTACCGAAGGGCCCGAAGGGCTGCAGCCTCTGCCGTGAAAGAGGCAAAGCAGCGTGTGTGGGAGAAGTTCGGAGAAGACATGGAGAAGGACTTTCGGTCGGCACCAAGGTACTTCTGGAAAACCGTTCGCCACCTCAGGAGGGGAAGCGGGGAACCATCCAAGCTGTGTACAGTAAGGATGGGGACGCTGTTGACCTCAACTGAGGAGGTAATAGGGCGGTGGAAGGAGCACTTTGAGGAACTCCTAAATCCGACTAATACGCCCTCTATGGTAGAGGCAGAGCTGGAGGATGAGGGGGATTGGCATCAATTTCCCTGGTGGAGGTTGCTGAGGTAGTTAAACAACTCCACAGTGGCAAAGCCCCAGGAATTGATGAGATCCGTCCAGAAATGCTTAAAGCTCTGGGTGTGGAGGGGTTGTCTTGGTTGACACGCCTCTTCAACATTGCGTGGAAGTCTGGGACGGTGCCTAAGGAGTGGCAGACCGGGGTGGTGGTTCCCCTTTTTTAAAAAGGGGGACCAGAGGGTGTGTGCCAATTACAGGGGTATCACACTTCTCAGCCTCCCCGGTAAAGTCTACTCCAAGGTGCTGGAAAGGAGGGTTCGGTCGATAGTCGAATCTCAGGTTGAAGAGGAACAATGCGGATTCCGTCCTGGTCGTGGAACAACGGACCAGATCTTTACTCTGCAAGGATCCTGGAGGGAGCCTGGGAGTATGCCCAACCAGTCTACATGTGTTTTGTGGATCTGGAGAAGGCGTATGACCGGGTGCCCCGGGAGATACTGTGGGAGGTGCTGCGGGAGTACAGGGTGAGGGGGTCCCTTCTCAGGGCCATCCAATCTCTGTACGACCAAAGCGAGAGCTGTGTCCGGGTTCTCGGCAGTAAGTCGGACTCGTTTCAGGTGAGAGTTGGCCTCCGCCAGGGCTGCGCTTTGTCACCAATCCTGTTTGTAGTATTTATGGACAGGATATCGAGGCGTAGTCGGGGTGGAGAGGGGTTGCAGTTCGGTGGGCTGGGGATCTCATCGCTGCTTTTTGCAGATGATGTGGTCCTGATGGCATCATCGGCCTGTGACCTTCAGCACTCACTGGATCGGTTCGCAGCCGAGTGTGAAGCGGCTGGGATGAGGATCAGCACCTCTAAATCGGAGGCCATGGTTCTCAGCAGGAAACCGATGGAGTGCCTTCTCCAGGTAGGGAATGAGTCCTTACCCCCAAGTGAAGGAGTTCAAGTACCTTGGGGTCTTGTTCGCGAGTGAGGGGACAATGGAGCGGGAGATTGGTCGGAGAATCGGCACAGCAGGTGCGGTATTACATTCAATTTATCGCACCGTTAGACGAAAAGAGAGCTGAGCCAGAAGGCAAAGCTCTCAATCTACCGGTCAGTTTTTGTTCCTACCCTCACCTATGGTCATGAAGGCTGGGTCATGACCGAAAGAACAAGATCCAGGGTACAAGCGGCCGAAATGGGTTTCCTCAGGAGGGTAGCTGGCGTCTCCCTTAGAGATAGGGTGAGAAGCTCAGTTATCCGTGAGGAGCTCGGAGTAGAGCCGCTGTTCCTTTGCATCGAAAGGAGCCAGTTGAGGTGGTTCGGGCATCTGGTAAGGATGCCCCCTGGGCGCCTCCCTAGGGAGGTGTTCCAGGCACGTCCAGCTGGGAGGAGGCCTCGGGGGAGACCCAGGACTAGGTGGAGGGATTATATCTCTAACCTGGCCTGGGAACGCCTCGGGATCCCCCAGTCGGAGCTGGTTAATGTGGCCCGGGAAAGGGAAGTTTGGGGTCCCCTGCTGGAGCTGCTACCCCCGCGACCCGACCCCGGATAAGCGGATGAAGATGGATGGATGGATGGATGGATGTGCCAGTCCAGGTCAGACATAGACACAGACAGATTAGACACAGCAAACATACAGTCATGTGAAAAAATTAGGACACCCATGCTAAAGTTGACTAAAAAGAGGAATAAAAACATCATCTTTTGGAAATTGATCTTAATGCCTTAATTAAAAAAATGAGGAAAAATCCAATCTTTAAGGACACCAATTATCTTTGTTGAAATGAATAATATATCATAAATAAATAAATGTTCTTCCTTAAAATACAGGGGGCATACACCCCTATGTTAAATTCCCATAGAGGCAGACAGACCTTTATTTTGAAAGGCCAGTTATTTCATGGATCCAGGTTACTATGCATCCTGATAAAGTTCCCTTGGCCCCCCCCCATCATCACATACCCTTCACCATACCTCGACATCATCACATACCCTTCACCATACCCCGACATCATCACATACCCTTCACCATACCCCGACATCATCACATACCCTTCACCATACCCCCACATCATCACATACCCTTCACCATACCCCCCCATCATCACATACCCTTCACCATACCCTCCCACATCATCATCACATACCCCCTTCACTCATCACATCCCTCACATCATCACATCCCCTTTCACCATACCTAGAGATTGACATGGGGTACTTTCCATAAAATCATCTCTCAATGCAAATCAAACCAGCTATTAGGCTAACTGAAATACAACCATGCCAATCTCTAGGTATGGTGAAGGGTATGTGATGATGTGGGGGTATGGTGAAGGGTATGTGATGATGTGGGGGTATGGTGAAGGGTATGTGATGATGTGGGGGTATGGTGAGGGCCACATCACATGCTTTGCATTTCCAGGGGATGGCCTGTTTGACCTGCCTTGTCTGCCTGCAATTCACACATGATTTTCTACCATTTGAGGCCCTCTTGCTGGTTTCCGTTTGCTCAGACGTTGGTACAGGTACATGGTCACTGTTGACTCCACAGAGCTGGGCTGTCAGCTCCTCCAGAAAAGCCCTGTGGGTCATGGGCTGTTGCTGCTTCTCCGCACAAACGTCCTTGTGAAGCAAATAGCTGTTGGTCGCAGCAATGTCCAAAAAATGAAAAAAACAATGTCCTGTATCATCTCATTTTTTTGGTGTTAACTGAGTAGTATTGAATGAGTTGATAAGAAAGATCAACACCTCCCATATTCCTGTTGTATTCTGTGACGGGTCGGGCATGGAATGGATTTGGTGGTCCAGCTTCCATCCTGAGTTTTTACCCTTCTCGTGTTGCCAGAGAATGCCGGCTGAATTGTGGAGCAGACAGAGACTTCCCGGGTGTCCATCCACTTGACAAAAAACAGATGGCCATCAAGGATCCACCTGAGCCCCTCAGATCCTTTTTCTTAATGGCATTTGTGGTCATGCGGGGGCATCCTCATCTGTTGTCTCTGTAGGTGCCGCATGCTCCAAAGTTCATACTGTACAGATCCTTGAATAACATCATAAACATTGTTGCCACTGCCTAGGTGTGGTTTGTTTATGACGGACATAACAGAGTCATATGCCAGTCCTACACCAGAAGCAAACACAGACTTCCCTGTGTATACAACGTCCAAAGTGTACCCAGTGCTGCTGTATGCCAGTACAAATAATTTTGAAGCCCCACTTGGTTGGCTTCGCCTTCATGTATTGTGTCATGCCTGTGTGGGCCTTTGTTGCCACCATCCTCTCGTCCACTGGAAGGTTCTGCCGTGGGTGTTAAAATGCTCTGCATGACTGTCTGATGTCATCTAAAAGGGGCTTCAGTCGAAACAGCCAGTCATAAGCTGGTGTCCCTTTCTTCCTGTCGTTTTGGACATCTTCATCAGGGTCACTCATGTGAATGTTCCAGGAAATGACCTGATACCTGTCACGTGCCAGCACTGAGTGGGGAAATTGTATTTTTCCTCCAGTAGTCCCGGATATTTGTCTCACCAGTGAAGAACCAAGAAAGTGAGTCCTAAATATTTGAAAAATTCTTGAACAGTGAGGTTTGTCCAAGAATATGTTTTGCCACTGGCAATGTTTTTTGCAGGGTTTGTGTTTGTCTTATTGCACAAAGTGGTTGCTACATTGTCACTGATAAAAAGTTTGAAAATGTCCAGTGGTGTGTAAATGGATGAGGTGCTAAGCTGATTTCCTGGCTTTCTTGCTGGGACGAACCTTTTGGACACTGGAGAGATGTCTGGCTGTCTCTCAGTGTTCCATGATAGGGTTGGGGCTGCTGGCTGTGGTGATCTAGATCTAGAGGATTAAAGGACAATTGCGGCGCAAAACGAACCTAGGGGTTAATAACAGATGTGTACCCACTCTGTCATTCTCCGGGACATGTTTTCATGCTAATTGATTGTGTTTGTAGCTTGAACGAGGCTAGCGCGGACCGCTGATTAGCGTAGTATTCGGGGCACAGGGAAAGTAAAAATAAATCGCTATTTTGTACCACTAAAAAGGCTCAAAATATCACCAAACTTTCACGGTAGCATAATGAGGGTCCCTAGATGTTAACTGAAGCATTGAGAACTTTGTAAGTGTACAGGCGGTTTATTGAACGAAGAGCTGCTGGAGCTCAAAATAGTGATTTATTTTTACTTTCCCTGTGCCCCGAATACTAGCATTGTAAGCTAATCAGCGGTCCGCGCTAGCTTCGTTCAAGCTACAAACACATTCGATTAGCAATAAAACATGTCCCAGAGAATGACAGAGTGGCTACACATCCATTATTAACCCCTAGGTTCGTTTTGCGCTGGAATTGTCCTTTAAGGACTGCGTCTCTGTCGACCCCTCAAGCTGCCAGATCTGGATCTGGATCTCGACCGCCCACTCCCTCGTGACCTTGACTGCATCCATCCATGACCCATTCCTAGCAGCTGCTGGGATGCTGCAGCAGAAGTTGAAGGGCCCTCCTCATCAGAAGGATGGGAGCTTTCTTGTCTTGTCTTGGGTGGGTGAGGTGGTGTCTTCTTCATAATCACCACTGTAAAACAAATAAATAAAACAAAGTATTCGATCATAAGACCAATAAGTGTTTTTGTATTTTTTTTCTCACACAGCATGAGATAATGACTGAGATTGCTTCTCTACCCCCAACCCCCCACAGCTAAAAAGTGATAAGTGTTGAAAGCCCTACCCCCACCACTACATCCTATGTGTGGTGTATCTCTAATGGCGTTTTTCCATTACATGGTACCTGCTCGACTCGACTCTACTCGCCTTTTTTGGTTTTCCATTACGAAAAAAAGTCCCTGGTACCTGCCAACTGGTACTTTTTTTCGTACCACCTCCGTCGAGGTTCCAAGCGAGCTGAGCCGATACGAAAAGGTGACGTTAAAGCGACAGACGGGGGTATCCTGAACAAACCCGCCATTTTTAAATAGTTTATCCAGCTGTGTGTGTGTTTTTTTTTTTTTTTGCTGCCTACAGCTTCATTTGAAACTAAATGTGTCTTCTGGCCGTGGCAACAACAACACACCTTCGACATTCTGTGTGTGTCGCGTCGTTAGGTCACGGCAGTTTCCTGCGGCGGCACTATGACGACCAGCCACGCTCGCCTCACGCATGAGGCGGTACTATATATGCTATGGAAAAAGGAGGACGGGGCGCCGTGGCCGAGTTGAGCAGGTACCATGTAATGGAAAAACGCCATAAGTAAACTCACTAAACCTCTGATAAAAAAATTGCTGGGAGACAAATATATATTAGGGCTGTCAATCGATTAAAAAATGTAATCTAATTAATTACATACTCTGTATGTACGTACATAATTAACGGTGCCTGAACCGATACTTTTTAAGAAAGTAAAAAAAGAAAAGAATAAAAAAGGTACTAAACAACAGTTGGTGACATTAAAGAACGGTTTGTTTATTGCTAAGGCCATATGGTCAAAATTAAATGATTAATAATAATGTATAACAATAACAATAACTTATTTCACTAGTAAATTGCTGTTGAACGACAAAAACAACCACCAGATGGTAAAGGACATTTACAATAACTTCAAATGCACCACGAGGCTGTAGTTTACCAGTTTCATTGAACGCACCGTCTGTGTTGTTTCTCCGACGGCAGCTGCAGATTGTTACATCCCGGTGTTGAATCCTCTACAGTAAAACACAGTCACACTTTACACCGTTTAGCATTACTGGTCAGCATTTAACCCTGTTTAATCCAGCTACTAGCTAGCGGTAGGCTAACGTTAGCTGCCGTTGAGTATAGTGTTAACTAGCTAGCGGTAGGCTAACGTTAGCTGCTGTTGAGTATAGTGTTAACTAGCTAGCGGTAGGCTAACGTTAGCTGCTGTAGAGTATAGTGTTAACTAGCTAGCAGTAGGCTAACGTTAGCTGCTGTTGAGTATAATGTTAACTAGCGTCACGTGCAGCGGTGTTTGTGTTGCCTGTATCGTCTTCAGAGCATCAGAGAGAAGAGCAAACATATCAGTGGCACCAGATTTCGGTAGCCAGGGTTGGCAGGAAGAAGATTTTTACAAGTAAATGTTCCAATTAATGATCCAGGCAGAACATTCTCGTCTCCCTCCTTCATTTTACAGTCCAATGGTGCTAGAACGGTCCGGGTCAAACCTCAATATGGAATGGATTAATCTGCCTTATTTTTTCTCAGATTAATTAATCGAAATTAACGCGTTATTTTGACAGCCCTAAAACACACACAAACAAACAGACAAACAAAAGACATTGACAGAGAGCCAGACATAAGACATAAGGGACCAAACACATGCACAACTAGAAGTAAGAAGTCTACAGCATGGATTTCCATGAAATGTCCAAAGTCCTTTTTGACACTCCATGTATGCGAGCTGTAGAGAGCTCCATATATATGACATCCAAAAAGTAAAGGGTCCATGTACGAATAGACAAGGCATGAGGTGGTTTCCAACAGGTTGCAATCATTCTGTTAGCAGCTGTGAGTCCAGCAAATACAACACGTTTGGGCAGCCATTTCTCCATTTTTAGTTTTTTGGTTTCTCAGTTCACCGTGGAGGCATGAGACAAAAATAAAGTTTTCTTCACAAATTCAAGACAACAAGTGGTAAGTAAAGATATACAAATGATCATTTTGGGGGTGAGGTATTACATTAATGCATCAATAATTACAATCCAAGAGAGAAAATACTTCATGATCTCATTATTTAATATATTTATCAATGTGTTTATTTGTATTTTGGATTAGTATCCTAACCTTCTTCTTTTGTAATTATTCAAGAAAAAAATGATTATTTGTCAAGAGAGTCGAGAGTATTGACAAGAGTCAATAAGTCAGGACCAGACAGTATGTCTTTTAGTTTTGAATGCTTATTGATTATATATTAAAGGAAATCAGATGAATAAAGAACCCAACACACCAGAAACTCCTCTTTTATAACAGAAAGTTCAGACAAAATTTGGATTTTTATTTTCTATTTGGACATTTTAAAGATTATTTTTTGGTCATTTTTGGCCTTTATTTTTGACAGGACAGCTGAAGATTTGAAAGGGGAGAGAGAGGGGGAATGACCTGCAGCAAAGGGTGGCAGGTCGGGGTTGAACCCTGGCCCGCTGCGTTGAGGAGTAAACCTCTATATATGGGCGCCTGCTCTACCAACTGAGCTATCAGGGCGCCTGCTATTTGGATATTTTGGATGAGAAGATGGTCACCACTGCTGTCTGGTAGGTAGATGTTGTTACCTTTGGACAGAGCCATGCTAGCTGTTCCCCCCTGTTTCCAGTCTTTATGCTAAGCTAACGTTTGCTGGAAGGGAACTTAATAATTAATGTACAGACGAGAGTGGTATCGATGAGAACATTAACTTTTAGGGAGAAATCAAATAAGTATGTTGAAGTTTTTCTTATCTGATCAGTGGACGCTGTTTATAACAGACAATATTCAGGAAACTAAAATGGAAAAGATTTCTGAGTATTTTAATGTTTTCTGTATTTCATTTTGTGTTATTACTTAGATTAAAAGTCCAATAACTGATTATGTTTTGGCCAGCTTATAGAGTCAGACTGTGCATGCTTACATGCTCACCGTAGCACAGGTATATTTCAGGTGTGTCCATTTCATCTCAGGTAAGTTTCATTCATCTCTACAGTAAAACACAAATCCAACAATACTGCTGACACGGTAACAAGCTGCTTGACTTCCCCTTTGCCACACACCTGTACCTGTGGCTGTTGATTACTATAAGCATTTCCTGTCAATGCTCCACCCGGTGGTCATACACAGAACTGCATATCCATTCATGACACCAATATGCTATATAAACAAAACAAAGATTCATTATGGCTCCAACATGTATTTTGATGCTGATACTTTTGTACCTTTTACAAGTAATATTTTCATGATTGTCTCTAATAACTAGAAGTAGTATTACTGCACTGTGGTTTCAGGTACTTTTAGTTCCACCGTGTGTCACGATACCTCGATACAGACCTACATGAAGGTACACTTGTTTTGGGTTTGATTTAGTTTTTCTCTCAAACATTCCTTGAAAAGTCAAAATAAACTTAATCCCGTAAGAGTAAATTCATGTGGTCTTACATGTCTCCTCAAAAGAAAAAGAAATACAACACATTCAAATAAACCTTATTATCTTATTACCTAACCTATTCATCAATGTCTTTATTTGTATTTTGGATTAGTATCTTAACCTTGTTTTTATTGTAATTATTTAAGAAAAGGAATAACATTCACAAATATAGAATTATTTCCCCATTTAGAGAAAACAAGAGTCAGTAAGTCAGGACTAGACACTGTTTGTGACAATATGTCTTTATTTTTTAATGCTTATTGATTATATAGTGAAGGAAAAGAGATGAATAAAGAGCCCAACACACCAGAAACTCCTCTTGTATCACAGAACGTTCAGACAACATTTGGATTTTATTTTCTATTTGGACATTTTTGAAGAGAAGATGGTCACCACTCATGTCTGGTAGGTGGATGTTGTTACCTTTAGACAGAGCTGACAGACAATATTCAGTAAACTAAAATGGAAAAGATGTCAGAGTATTCAAATGTTTTCTGTATTTCATTTTGTGTTATTTATAGATTAAAAGTCCAATAACTGATTATGTTTTGGTCCAGCTCAGAGAGTCAGTTTCCTTCTAATGTTAAAACCCAAATGTGAACCGTTTCCTAACTCTTCAGATAATGAACAAGGTAAAGTGAGTCTGTCAGTGGAGAGCTGTTTCTGTCTGCAGAACAAACTGAAGGTGAATCAATGATGGAGATTATAGATGAGTTGTAGTGAGATCATGATGGTGGGGGCCTCACAGGTTCTTGGAGCACAGGAAAGGAGACATTTTCTCACACCGCCCGTCATTCCAGTTCATTCCTGTAGAGAGAGTTTCCAGAGTTTTAATGTCTTATCTTTTTATCTTTCAGACTGGAACCTACGACCACCTGCTATAAGTTCATAGATCATTTTTGGATCATCATGTTTATTTAAAAGACAAGATGTTTTATATGTTGTTTTTTTTACCCTTATAGTTCATCTGAAGACAGTTCTCATCTCCACCTTTGTTGTCAGGCTGCCCCCAAGCCCAGTTTTTGTAGTCGAATGTGGATCCATCAGACCACATCCACACACCCTCCTGAAGGAGAAAGAGAGAGAGAAAGGATCCTCCTTTTTTCTGTTGTTTTATTTAGAGTAATTTTCCTCTTTCTGTTCTTTATTTCTTTCACCAAATTTCATTTTTTTCGATAGCTTGAGAGACGAGTGACATCACTTCCTGTGATATTAAAAGTCTCACCTTCACCGAGTCAAAGCCTCCGATCCAGGAAGTTTGGTTTGCACCGGTCACTTGGTTAATGAAGGTTCTGAGGAATACATATTCCTCTTCTGAGTGGACTGAAGCCAGATTCCCAGCATCAGAGTTGCAGAAGTTCTAATGGAGACAATATAATAGGAAAAAAACATTTAAGAAAAAAACATGAACCTAATCACAATTTTAAGAGATGCGATCTCACGACATCTCATTTTTATACTGACATACCTTTGGACAATGCAGGACTTTTACTGTAACAAAGTATTAATACTTTTAGAGACTGTCCTCCCCCAAAAAACAGTCCCATAAGTCGTTTGTTCAAGCTGCAATTAGGACTCATATTTAGGTTTATATTGGCGGCGCCCTCTAATGGCCGTAGTAGTTATGACGGCAGCAAAGCAGGAAGTAAAGTGATTTATTTTTTGTTCCTGTCATAACTACTACGGCCACTAGAGGACACCGACACTAGAAATGTAAATACAGGTCAAGACAGTCTCAATAAACTGCTGTACCTCTGCATCGATCCAACTCTTTCCCTGGATGTTGAAACTGAAACAGCGAGAGCCGAACTGAGTCCAACCAGGAGGGCAGGGACCTTCAAGACAATGTTGAGTGAAGCATGTGAAGTTGATCGACCTCTGCTTGTCCGTAGCAAGCTCACTTTTGATTTTTAACTTCTGTGAGGCAGTGTTGCATGTCTTCTGTTTGTATTGTTAATACATTATATAGATAATTTTGCTACAAGCTCATCCCATCCTTCTTTCAGAAACCTAACATAATGGTTTTCTCCCTAATCCCTATCAGGACGTAATATATCTTTCTGTGTGATGCAATCAGTCAAGAGCAGATGTACGGGAAGTTAACATCTGGGCGTACAGCCAGGGACAGCGAGGTCAATGGAGCTCAGTGTAAATTCTTGCAGGAAGACTTCTAAACTTAATCACATTTCTGACACATTAAAACTGAACAGGTGTAGAGTTGTTCACTTTTATTTAACCAATCAGAAGCGGCCTTGAATTTCACGAGCCAATCACAGCATGACATTCCTGTTTTAAATCTGTCTCTCTCTGCTGCTCAGTTGTCATTTCAGGCTAAGAGCACAACTTCACTTCACCTTTTCACGGCCCGTGTCTCGCGTTGGTAGCAGCTGATGTCTATCCTAGAGGATATCTCTCTCTCTTGCACTTGTCCTGCAAGCAGTTTTTCCGCTGCCCGTGGCGCATGCACGCGGGTGCAACGGTAGCACAATTTCACTCCAGCAAGTTACTTCCACACAACTGCAGTCCCGGGGATTTTGCCTCGTTCGCAGCACCTGACTCGCCGCACAGCCCTGCTCTGACCTGCACAGCTGGCCTCCAGCCGCCGACTCTCAGCTGTCGGCGTTGAGCGTACTTCGGTCGGTTTCATCACGGCAGAGGAACCGGCGTGTTCAACTCAGCTGGATCATCCAACCCTTCAAAGTTAAGTTGTCTCTTCGGGCATATTTGTTCATTCATGTTTGCCGCCCACCGGTAATGCGATCAGGTTGCTGCGGCCTAGAGTTCCGGGCGCCGTCTAAACATTGGCTTCAGCCGTAGCTTCCTCTGTGTCTCTAGTTCTAGCTATAATCATTCAGTTATATGTACGTCCCTACAACAACTCGGTATATGGTCATCCTCTGTATTCCTTCTACATTCGTCCCGATGTCAGTGACATCCCTGCAAACCTGAGATCTCTAAAGCCATAATCCTGGTAAGCATGCACGTAACTGGTGGTGGTGTATTGATCTCTGAATATGCTCACATTCTATGAGTCGATTTGCACAATTACACGTTGGCATACATGTATTTTCGTCTTTTCATTTCCAAACCCGCACGCTGTGCAAGGTTTTCTGAAAGCAAACCTGGTCGCTGTGCCGAGGATAAGAACATGTGAACCCGGCCGTCGGGCCGTGATCAAGTGTAGCCAAACCCGGACGCTGTGCTGTGGTAAGAATTGCTAACCCGGCCGTCGTTATATATATATATATATATATGTGTGTATTAGGGCTGTCAGCATCAACGTGTTAATCGCGATGCGATTAAGGGCCAAGCATAATGCGTTAATTCTTTTTTTTTCGTCGTGCCTAACAGGATACTATTTTGCCGTACTTCCTCATAACACATCCTGCTGCTGCAGGAATAGCAAGCCTCATTCTGGTGCCACTGATATGCCTGCTCTTCTCTCTGACGCTCTGAAACAGACGTTACAGGAAACGGACACATCGCTGCACATGACGCTAGTTAACACTACACTCAACAGCAGCTAACGTTAGCCTACCACTAGCTAGTTAACACTACACTCAACAGCAGCTAACGTTAGCCTACCACTAGCTAGTTAACACTATACTCAACAGCAGCTAACGTTAGCCTACCACTAGCTAGTTAACACTATACTCGACAGCAGCTAACGTTAGCCTACCACTAGCTAGTGAACACTATACTCGACAGCAGCTAACGTTAGCCTACCGCTAGCTAGTTAACACTATACTCGACAGCAGCTAACGTTAGCCTACCGCTAGCTAGTAGCTGGATTAAACAGGGTTAAAATGCTGACAGCTAACACTAAACGGTGTAAAGTGTGACTGTGTTTTACTGTAGAGGATTCAACACCGGGATGTAACAATCTGCAGCTGCCGTCGGAGAAACAACACAGACGGTGCATTCAATGAAACTGGTAAACTACATCCTCGTGGTGCATTTGAAGTTGTTGTTAAATTCAAATGTGTGACTAGATTAAATATATAATAAACAAATACAAATCTTAAACTCAACTTCATAAAGTCACTTTCTTTGCATTCATTTGATTCCCAATCAAGATCCTCTGGTAAGAACAGCTTCCCGTTGTTAATATGTACTTAAAAACAGTTCTGAAATGCAAAATAATAGAATTTTAATCATGTGATAAAATATGCGATTAATCGCGATTAAGAAAATGTAATGGTTTTCATTTCTTTCTTTTGCTGGCCAGCTTTTGTACCAGCTCAATTGCTGCGATTTATTTTCCTCTTATTTTGGGGGCTATTTATCACTACAAGCCTGATTTAATTCACATTCACTACAAGCCTGATTACACTACAAGCTGAATCAAATCACAGATTCACTCCAAAGCATGATTACACTGCTGAATCAATATATATAATAATATATATAGTTCTCCGGGAACCATCACCTTATCGTGGTGGAGAGGTTTGTGTGTCCCTATGAACCTGAGGGCTGTGTTGTCTGGAGCTTTGTGCTCCTGGTAGGGTCTCCCAAGGCAAAGTGGTCTCAGGTGAGGGGCCAGACAAAGAATGGTTCAAAAATCCTATGAAAAATCGAGGAAGGGATGAAGTGACCCTGCCCGGAGGAAGCCCGGGGCCCCCGTCTGGAGCCAGGCCCAGATGGAGGGCTCGTCAGCGAGCGTCTGGTGGCCGGGTTTGCCACGGAGCCCGGTCGGGCACAGCCCGAAAAAGCTACGTGGCGGACATCCCTCCATCCCATGGGCCCACCACCTGTGGGAGGAACCGCTGGGGTCGGGTGCGCTGCCACATGGGTGGCAGTGAAGGTCAGGGGCCTCGACGGACCAGACTCGGGCAGCAGAGGCTGGCTCTGGGGACGTGGAATGTCACCCTCTGTGGGGGAAGGAGCCGGAACTTGTGCGGGAGGTGGAGCGCTACCGGTTAGATCTGGTGGGGCTTACCTCTACGCACAGTCTTGGTTCTGGAACCATACTCCTGGATAGGGGAAAGGACTCTTTTCTTCTCCGGAGTTGCCCAGGGTGTGAGGCGCCGGGCGGGTGTGGGGATACTCACAAGCCCCGGCTGAGCGCCGCTACGTTGGAGTTTAACCCGGTGGGACGAGAGGGTCGCCTCCCTACGCCTGCGGGTTGTGGGGGGGAAAACTCTGACTGTTGTTTGTGCATATGCACCAAACAAGAGTTCAGAGTATTCGGCCTTCTTGGAGACCTTGAGTGGAGTCCTGCATGGGGCTCCAGTCGGGGACTCCATAGTTCTGCTGGGGGGACTTCAACGCGCACGTGGGTAATGATGGAGACACATGGAGAGGCGTGATTGGGAGGAACGGCCTCCCTGATCTAAACCAGAGTGGTTGTTTGTTGTTGGACTTCTGTGCTAGTCATGGATTGTCTATAACTGAACACCATGTTCGAACATAGGGATGCTCATAAGTGTACTTGGTACCAGAGCACCCTAGGCCAAAGGTCAATGATCGATTTTATAATCGTTTCATCTGATCTGAGGCCATATGTTTTGGACACTCGGGTGAAGAGAGAGGGCGGAGCTGTCAACCGATCACCATCTGGTGGTGAGTTGGGTCAGGGGGTGGGGAAGACTCTGGACAGACCTGGTAAGCCCAAACGGGTAGTGCGGGTAAATTGGGAACGTCTGGAGGAGGCCCCTGTCCGACAGACTTTCAACTCACACCTCCGGCGGAGCTTTTCGTGCATCCCTGTGGAGGCTGGGGGCATTGAACCTGAGTGGACAATGTTCAAAGTTTCCATTGCTGAAGCTGCGGTGAGGAGCTGTGGTCTTAGGGTCTTAGGTGCCTCAAGGGGCGGTAACCCACGAACACCGTGGTGGACACCGGTGGTCAGGAAGCCGTCCGACTGAAGAAGGAGTCTTTCGGGATATGTTATCCCAGACGACTCCGGAGGCAGTTGCAAGGTACCGAAGGGCCCGAAGGGCTGCAGCCTCTGCCGTGAAAGAGGCAAAGCAGCGTGTGTGGGAGAAGTTCGGAGAAGACATGGAGAAGGACTTCGGTCGGCACCAAGGTACTTCTGGAAAACCGTTCGCCACCTCAGGAGGGGGAAGCGGAGAACCATCCAAGCTGTGTACAGTAAGGATGGGGACGCTGTTGACCTCAACTGAGGAGGTAATAGAGGGCGGTGGGAAGGAGCACTTTGAGGAACTCCTAAATCCGACTAATACACCCTCTATGGTAGAGGCAGAGCTGGAGGATGAGGGGGGATTGGCATCAATTTCCCTGGTGGAGGTTGCTGAGGTAGTTAAACAACTCCACAGTGGCAAAGCCCCAGGAATTGATGAGATCCGTCAGAAATGCTTAAAGCTCTGGGTGTGGAGGGGTTGTCTTGGTTGACACGCCTCTTCAACATTGCGTGGAAGTCTGGGACGGTGCCTAAGGAGTGGCAGACCGGGGTGGTGGTTCCCTCTTTTTAAAAAGGGGGACCAGAGGGTGTGCCAATTACAGGGGGTATCACACTTCTCAGCCTCCCCGGTAAAGTCTACTCCAAGGTGCTGGAAAGGAGGGTTCGGTCGATAGTCGAATCTCAGGTTGAAGAGGAACAATGCGGATTCCGTCCTGGTCGTGGAACAACGGACCAGATCTTTACTCGCAAGGATCCTGGAGGGAGCCTGGGAGTATGCCCTAACCAGTCTACATGTGTTTTGTGGATCTGGAGAAGGCGTATGACCGGGTGCCCCGGGAGATACTGTGGGAGGTGCTGCGGGAGTACAGGGTGAGGGGGGTCCCTTCTCAGGGCCATCCAATCTCCGTACGACCAAAGCGAGAGCTGTGTCCGGGTTCTCGGCAGTAAGTCGGACTCGTTTCAGGTGAGAGTTGGCCTCCGCCAGGGCTGCGCTTTGTCACCAATCCTGTTTGTAGTATTTATGGACAGGATATCGAGGCGTAGTCGGGGTGGAGAGGGGGTTGCAGTTAGGTGGGCTGGGGATCTCATCGCTGCTTTTTGCAGATGATGTGGTCCTGATGGCATCATCGGCCTGTGACCTTCAGCACTCACTGGATCGGTTCGCAGCCGAGTGTGAAGCGGCTGGGATGAGGATCAGCACCTCTAAATCGGAGGCCATGGTTCTCAGCAGGGAAACCGATGGAGTGCCTTCTCCAGGTAGGGAATGAGTCCTTACCCCAAGTGAAGGAGTTCAAGTACCTTGGGGTCTTGTTCACGAGTGAGGGGACAATGGAGTGGGAGATTGGTCGGAGAATCGGCACAGCAGGTGCGGTATTACATTCAATTTATCGCACCGTTGTGACGAAAAGAGAGCTGAGCCAGAAGGCAAAGCTCTCAATCTACCGGTCAGTTTTTGTTCCTACCCTCACCTATGGTCATGAAGGCTGGGTCATGACCGAAAGAACAAGATCCAGGGTACAAGCGGCCGAAATGGGTTTCCTCAGGAGGGTAGCTGGCGTCTCCCTTAGAGATAGGGTGAGAAGCTCAGTTATCCGTGAGGAGCTCGGAGTAGAGCCGCTGCTCCTTTGCATCGAAAGGAGCCAGTTGAGGTGGTTCGGGCATCTGGTAAGGATGCCCCCTGGGCGCCTCCCTAGGGAGGTGTTCCAGGCACGTCCAGCTGGGAGGAGGCCTCGGGGGAGACCCAGGACTAGGTGGAGGGATTATATCTCTAACCTGGCCTGGGAACGCCTCGGGATCCCCCAGTCGGAGCTGGTTAATGTGGCCCGGGAAAGGGAAGTTTGGGGTCCCCTGCTGGAGCTGCTACCCCCGCGACCCGACCCCGGATAAGCGGATGAAGATGGATGGATGGATGGATGGAATATAATTTCATAATGATGGAGTCTAATCTCCAAAGACTGTACGTCATATCATGCATTCGTACAATAAATCTTTGCATATCTGCAACAAAGTCTCTCCTGATTGAAATCACATTTCTCTCTCTTCTAAAACTGAACAGCTGTAGAGTTGTTCACTTTTATCTAACCAATCAGAAGCGGCCTTGAATTTCACGAGCCAATCACAGCATGACATCCCTGTTTTAAACCTGTCTCTCTCTGCTGCTCAGTTGTCATTTCAGGCTAAGAGCACAACCCTCCTCCTTCCCTTGCTCCTCCGGTCTGCATCTTGCTCCTGGTCCCTCCTCGGACAAGACTGCCATCGGCTCCTCGGTTCGGTATTTGGGTTCCTCACACCACCATCAGTGTCTAGACTCCATCGGGGGATCAGCTTCTGGGATCCGAACACCCCTAAGTGTGTGTGTGTGTGTTTTTATATATATATATATATATATATATATATATATATATATATATATATATATAATATTTCATAATGATGGAGTCTAATCTCCAAAGACTGTACATGTCATGCAATTGTACAATAAATCTTTGCATATCTGCAACGAAGTCTCTCCTGATTGAAGTGGCCTTATGTGGTACCTAATGTTAAACGCGTGATGTACTGATATGGACTCCATCCTCCTAAATGTATAAATCTTGCATGCTAGAGAATGTCTTCAGCTTATCAGCAGAGTAACTCAGGTCTTTGGTTGAATTAAGATCTTATGTTTTGCAACATCTTGGTCTCCCTGAAAATTCCTTGATTAGTAAAAAAGTTGAAAAATCCAAGACAAACCAACATGGAGAAGAGAGGAAGGAGGCGCACACACACAACAAAAAATACAAACCCCTACGTAACACTGTATGAACAAACAAGTCAAATACAATCAGAGCAACGAGTCAGAGATACTGTACTGACCTGTGTAGGAGGTTTGTCCCCAATACTGTGATCACAAAAAGACGTATTAAACACGAGCAGTCTATTTACAGGACTACTCAACTCAACTTTATTTATATAGCACCTTTGATACAAACATGCAGCTCAAAGGGCTTCACAGAACAAACTTATCTAATGTTTCAGCTTACAGTTTGCACTCAGCCTACATTAAAACTAGTAACATTATTTAATAACTGTCTCATAATCTTACAGGTTGGGAAACCACTGCATTATCCTTCATGTGCAACACATAGAGTTGTTTTTTTAAATTAATAGTTGCATAGTTTTTACTTACAGATGCAGCCGGCAGTACGATGGACAAACAGAGCAACAAAATAAACTGAAAGCCTGATGTCATCTGTGGAAAGACGTTAAACAAAGTCAACATACTGCAGACAAGGACATATATGCAGATAAGTAATGACTGGGATCAGTGAGACATTTATCAAATTAAAGTATCCAGCTAGTTATAAGTGTTTTATATAATATAGATGTGGTTTGATATTAAATAGATTAACTGATATTGAAAATGTATAAATATTAAATACACTAAGTGTTCTCAAAATATAAAATGTCCTCTTGATGAATACAGGATTAGATTAAATGTGATAATACATTGAAATATAATTACCTTTGCTGAGGTGATGATTGGCTGACACAGAGAGAACAACAAGCTGATGACTGTCAGTGATAGAAAATGTCCAGTCTTTATAGTTTATCAAAGCGTGTTGAAAGCCCTGCAAGAGCCTTCAAGTTACGCCTCTTTTCCAGTCCACAGAGAGACCTCTTTGCAAGTGACGTGGCATCTGAAATATTGAAACCTGAGAACATGTTTGAATTGCTGATTGACATGGTGGTGCTTATAAAAAAATTAGGAAACACTTGTTACATAAAACTTCTTCCAGTAAGAGGTGGAACATTCGGGTATTTCCTTTTTTTTCACCGTATGCTTCTACTTCACTAAATCTCAGAGGTAAATATGGTACATTTTACTGCACTACTGTTATGTGACACTCAGGTCTCGTCCAGTGTCAAGTTTCTGTGTTTAGTTGGTTTCACGTTTTCTGTTGGTTTTCCATTTCCTGTTTTATTTTGTAGGCTCTCTGTTCTCTCTTGTGTTGTTTTGTTTACTTCCTGTTGTATATTTTCCCGCCTGTGTGATTACCTGTCCCCGCCCTAATGTATTGCACCTGTGTCTCATTGTCTCCCCTGTCTTGTGTATTTAAGTTCTGATCTTCCCCTTGCCCCAGTGTTAGATTGTCTGTTTCTTTAGTGTGCAGCATTCAAGTGTTTTTTCCTTGTGTTTCTATGTTCCTGGTTCCTTTGGATTTTTTTACCATTGCCTGGTTTTGGACTTCCCCTTGCCTGTTGGTTTGGCTACTGTTACACGTGAGTTAGTTTTTTGACCATTGCCTGTTTTTGGACTTCCCCTTGCCTGTCGATTTCGAAACTGTTGCCCGTGAGTTTTGTTTTTGCTCCAAATAAAACTTTTTTGAATTCTACTTACCGGAGTCGTGCATTGTGGGTCCACTGCTTTTTATGAGCGTGACAGACACTTAGAGTTACATTAAAAAACGCTGATATGAAGCTGTACTAACACTACTAATCTACCCAGTAGTATACAAAGTATAATTAAGTAAATTATACTTTTATAAACTACAAAAATGCTCCTACCTGATACAAAAGAAATATAATTTATGAGTGATTTAATCATGCTGCTCTTTACATCCTGCCACTCGGAAATATCATACACGAACATGGTCTTCACTTACACTGCTACGCCGATGTCCAGATCTACATCTCTACCAAATCCATCACCACAGCCATATCCTCCACCCTGACCAGCTGCCTCAACGATATTCAAACCTGGATGCAAACCAACTTCCTCCAACTCAACTACAATAAATCCGACTTGATGCTCATCGGCCCGAAAGGCCTCACAAAGAACACCCATAACTTCGGTCTCACTGTCAACAACTCCACCCTGTCTCCATCCCCACACATCCGTAACCTGGTAGTCATCTTCGACAGCAACCTCACTTTTGAAAACCAAATAACCAGCAGCTTTGATGTACACCTTCACTTACAGAATTGACTACTGCAACAGCAACCTCTATGGTTCACCTGCAAAAGCCTTAAATTCATCCAAAACTCTGCTGTCCGTCTCCTCACCCACCTCCTCCTCCTCACTCACCCACCCGTTCCTGTGATCACATCGCTCCCGTCCTTCAGAACCTCCACTGGCTCCCTGTTTCCCAACGCATCCAGTTTAAAGTTCTCCTCACTCACAAAGCCCTCCATAACCAGGCTCCTTCCTACCTCACAGACCTGCTCCACCGCTACAATCTCCCCCCCCCCCGTAACCTAAGCTCCTCTGACGCAAACCTCCTCTCCCCACAACTCACGACCAAGCATCGTACCTGGGGTGACAGAGCTTTCACCATTGCAGCAGCAGGGAGGGGGCCCTCTGGAACTCCCTACCCATACACATCCGTGACTGTACTGACCTGGACACATTCAAAACACACCTTCAGATTAGCTTTCCACATACAATAGTCTTACATTTCTCACCTGATAGTTACTGGTTTTATTGTTTTTAATTGCTTTTAATATGCTTGTTTGATGTGTTGGTTTTATTGCTTATGTTTTTAATGTGACGTATGTGCTGGTTTTACTGTAAAGTGTCTTTGAGTACCATGAAAAGAGCTATATACATAAAATGTAGTATTATTATTATTATTATTATTATAATAATAATAATAATAATAATAATAATAATAATAATAATAATCTTTCCAAATGTTATCAGACCGAATGGGTGTCGCCACTTCCTCCCGCTGTACAAAGTGAAGCCAAAATCTCCTGGATGCATTATTATGGATATTATGGCACCAAGGTTATAATTGTTAACAAAAACTAACGAAATAACTAAAGAAACTAGGTGGGGAAAAAACATTGTCGTTAACTGAAATAAAAATAAAAACAAGGCATTACAAAAAAAGAGAACTAAAATAAAATGATCGAAGAAATGTCGTTAGTTTTCGTCTTTGTCCATTCTTACATAGAGCAAATAACGTTATATCTTTCAGAGTTAACCTTTCCGACCATAGACCTGTTTTATACAGTCTATGCCGTAGACATTTATAGTTTCCGACATTGGATGTCAAAATGAACACAACATAGTCCGTGCCCCTCACCTGGCATCATGGCTTACTGAAAGCCAGAAGAAAATGGCAGAGTCCTGTTTGATTATGACTGTGTCAGATAAAAGCAAGTTCCTCGTAGTGGAAGGTGGTAAAATATGTGGACAATTTATTAAAGGGAAAAATCCCACTAATTTTGAAAGTACATTTGAGAAGCGTGGACAAGGAGACTAACCTAGCTTACTTTAACAAGGTAAAGGAGAACGAAAAGCCCCCTTTCCCCGAAACAGAAGCTAACCCCGGTACAGGGCATGGATGTATGGGTACAGGGCCAGGCAGCATAACGGAGACAACCGTAGGACAGACAATAGTACAGGCGTGCTTTCACCGGCGACCCGATAGCTGCTGGTTAGTTAATACTGAAGAAAGGGAATTTCGGCAGAAAAGAAACAGGCCCGAAGGCCGAGATATCTGACTCCCAACTACTCTAATTCCCGCGCATTTGTTAATAGGACTTATGGATACCAAAACTCAAGGATCAACTTTGAGACGATAGATTCTGGTTAAGAAAAGTTTACGGAGTTCAGCAGATAAGTTAGAATCACATATGTGGGTTCACAAAAGACACTACGTAAGTATCCCTAGCTTCAGACAAAGGAGTCTGAGCTCAGGCTAGCAAAGTCTCTCCTGTTGTGAGCCCCGTTGTGCAATATCCCTCAACCTTTATCCTTTTCCTTAATGGGGTGTAATCCTCCTGTCTCTGGGCAGATTCTTCTGTTGCCACATACACACACACACACACACAGGGTTGGGTCCTCTGCCTGGTGCAACTTCCTCTTCTTGTTCTTGTAACCTTTAAACAATTCACTTTTATGCCATATAAGAACTTATCTATTTTGATGACTTAAGCTTAACCTTCTGTGCATCAAGACGTCACCCGGAGTACTTTTAACCACTTCCTCAATTTGACTGCACACTCTCCTGTTTTTTGTTTTGGTGAGGGGTGGAGTGACCTTTTTTAATCTTGGCCCCTGACAAATGACCCATATTACAAAAAAACTAACACGAAAAATAATCAAAGCTAAACTAAAACTAAGCATTTTCAAAAAATAAAAACTGAACTAGCAAACCCGCTTTAAAAACTAATTCAAACTGAATTTGAAAACAAAGTCAAAATGAAATAATAAAAAACTAATAAAATGCAAAACTGTAATAACCTTGGTTGGGAACCGGAGGGTCGCTGGTTTAAGTCCCTGTACGGACCGAAGTATGGAGTGTGGACTGGTAGCTGGAGAGATGCCAGTTCACCTCCTGAGCACTGCCAAGGTGCTCTTGAGCAAGGCACTGAACCCCCCCAACTGCTCAGGGTGCCTGTTCAGCATTCACAGCCCACTCATTAGCCCTTTCTGCATAACAATGTTAATTAATGTAAAAATGTTACACACTAAAGCTGTCTTTCCACACCAAACTCCATTGAAAAATCTGGCATTTTAATTATCATTTAACATTTAATACAACCCCTCTACATGACTTCAGTTCTGTAGAAATGTTATTGTCAGGACCGGTGACCAGAACTCAGACGCAGACCAGAGGTTAGTTGTAATTTAAGGTGATTTTATTGAACAGGACAAACAGAATGTGGTTCGGATGAGTCAGAGAGAGGGAATGGGGTCCGGGCTCCAGAACTCTGGGTCTAGCGGTGCTGGCAGGCTGGTCAGGTTTCTGGCACAGGGCGAGGTGGTTGGCTGAGGTGAGCCAGGACAAAAACAGGTTAGCAAAAGGTAATTCTCAATAGTGAAAGGTTTTAGGTTGGCTAGCATGTTATCATACTGGTTGACTCAACGATCCAGCGGAGACTGGAAGGTTGGCCTGGCTTATATGGGGAGTTGATAGATGATCAGGAACAGGAGTGCTGAGTGGTGTGATGAGCCTCAGGTGTGTCAGCGGCAGCTCCCGTGACCACGCCCACCTGTGGCTTCCAGAGCATGAGGGAGAAGCAAAACACACCAAGCATACAGCAAGCACACCAAAAGGGGAAAAAAGAACACAAAATGTACATTCACACACATACTATAAAGGAAGGCCAGGGTCACGGTCAGCAGGCCGTGACAGTTATAGGGTTTGAATGAAACCCTACTCTAAACTTATCATAACACTTAACTTTAAACAGACAATAACTGAAAACATTTAAAAGTGTGCAGGAGTTGGTCTACATTAACTAAACTTACCAGGGTTTAACTGACCTGGCTGACTGACTGACTGATTAACTATAGCCGTTAATGTTTTTACTAGCCTGTCCATGGCTTGTGCTACTTACTGATGAATATGGAACTGTTAAGTTGCACAATTTTTCATTGGTATTCGCCATAATAGATGGAAAAAAAATTTTTTAATCCCATTGGTGAATTGCAAATTTAGCTACTCAATGATGAACTTAGGGGACTATGAAAAAAGTTCATAGAGACGTACGTTTGCTGATGAATGGGATTCACCATAACCAGAAGCTATAATGGTCAAGTGTGTGAGCACAAACAGGGAATATGACTTGGTTTTTCGTGTTGCTCTCAGTGTACTTGAAGAGAAGAAGACATAGACCTAAAAACAGGGAAACAAAGACAAAAAAAGCTTTGCCAGAACACACTCACTGTCTGTACTTTTAACAGTACCAACTTGTCCTCAATGTGACTTTTGTTTGACAGCTTTGGGGCCCTATCTTGCAACCGGCGGAGTGCGGTGCAAAGCCTGATGCAAGTGTCTTTGCTATTTTAAGACCGTCCAGCGCCCGCGTCGTTTAAATAGAAAATGCACCTACGCCCATCTGTGCACCCATGGGCGTGCTGGTCTTACAGGGAGGTATGTTCAGGTGAATTCTTAGCGTTGTTGTGGTTGTGTATATTTTGTGTATATTTCTGTTCCCTGTTGTGTATATTTTGTTGTGTATATTTCTGTTCCCTGTTGTGTATATTTCTGTGGTGTATAGTTCTGTTGGTTCCCTGTTGTGTATGGTTCTGTTGTGTATATTTCTATTGTGGTTGTTTATATTTCTGTTTCCTGTTTTATTTTGATAGTCTGTTTCTCCCCCTTGTCTTGTCTAGTTTTACTTCCTGTTTTCCCGCTTTTTTTTAATTACTCTGCCCACTCCTAATGTGTTTCACCTGTTTCCCAGCCCTAGTGTCACCTGTTCCTCATTTTCTCATTTTCCCAGTGTATTTAGTCTCTGTGTTCCCTTTGTCTCTTGTCAGCATCATTTTGTGTTTGTTCCTGTGTAGTGTTTTCATGTGTCAGTTTCAGTCGGGTCCCATGCTGCCTTGTTGTCCTTGGATTTTTCTTTCTTCTCAAGCTACCGTTTCTGGACTACCTTTGTTTTTTTTTGGATTCCCTGCTCTCTGGTCCACTACATTTTGGTATTGTTTTTTGTCTGCTGCACTCAGGACTCCTTTTGTTGGTGTGTACTTAGTTTTTTGTGAAAATAAATCCTTCAGCTCAAACCACTCTCACCTGCTCCCTGCTTTTGGGTCCTCAAATTCTCTGAGACGTAACAAGGGTATCTCATCTTGAGGCAGCGGGAAGTGATCGTGCCATTGTCCGACAAAAACCTGGTCTAAGGTCAATAATGCAGCATTTCATTGTTATTTTAACAATGACATGTTTAGCTATTCCTCTGCCTCCTTTAGTGATAATGATACATGTAGTTTATTCGCTGCTCTGGAGGCGAGGCTTAGTGAGTTTGACGCCCGGCTCTGCAACATGGAATCAAAATCGTCTGCTTCCGTAGCTAGCCAGCGCCCCGTAGCTGGTGCGGGCCAACATACCGTAGCTTCTGTTAGCAATCCCCCGGCAGGCCCCGAGCAGCCGGGCAAGTGGGTGACTGTCCGAGGGAAGCGTAGCGCTAGCTCTAAACCAGGGAGTGCACATGACGGCGGTCACTCTAAACTGGAGCATCTTCGCTTTTCTAACAGTTTCTCCCTACTCAGTGATACACCCGCTGAGAAGCCAACTCTGGTTATTGGGAGCGCTATACTGCGAAATGTGAGGTTGACGGCTCCAGCGGCTGCGGTCTTGTGTGTCCCTGGGGACAGAGCGGGCAACGTGGATCCTATCTAAAACTGCTTTATCATATCTTTGAAGAGCTCATAATACCTTATTGTCCCACTACAGCACTGCACTCCCAGAATGCAGAGTTACTTGCGGTTCCTAGAGTCTCTAAAAGTAGAATGGGAGCCAGAGCCTTCAGCTATCAGGCTCCTCTCCTGTGGAACCAGCTCCCAGTCTGGGTCCGGGAGGCAGACACCGTCACCACATTTAAGAGTAAACTTAAAACTCTCCTCTTTGATAAAGCTTATAGTTAGGGAGTGAGGAGTTGCAGCGTTTGCCTAGACCGGTGGAGGAGGGTGTATTGCTACAGTCACAGCACCTCTTCTCTGCTTCTCTTCATAATCGTCAAATTAATCTACCATATAACCAATGATATAATCAAAGTAGAGGGAGGCAGGTCAGTACAGCCCGATCCGGCAAGGGAGAGTTCTAGCCTGACCAGGCTCCTCTCCTTAACCTGTCTCTCGTAATTATGCTGTTATAGTTTTAGACTGCCGGGGGACTTCCTTTTGACATACTGAGTTTCTCTCTTCTCTCTCTATCCATCTGTGTGCATCCTTGTCCCAGAAATGCTTGTTACTAACTTAGCTCTGGGGAGCTGATTCCCCGGAGTCCTTATGGGTTTCTTTTGTCCAGTATGTTTCCTTGGATTAGGGTGGCACCTAAATCATGGTTGCAGCTGTCCCGGTGGTCCTGCTCTGCACCCTGCTACCCTCTGCAGTGCCCTGCTACGTCCTGCTGTGCCATGCTATGCTCTGCTAGGCCATTAACTACTACAACTACTATTTCTGCGCCCTGCTACGTCCTGTAACGCCCTGCCTTGCTCTGCTGTGCCCTGCTACATCCCGTAACTCCCTGCAGTGCCCTGCTGTGACATGAAATACTACAACTACTATTTCTGGTCATTGTTCCATTATCTTTATTTATCTACTATTTTGCCATACTTCTTCGTTCCACATCCTGCTGCTGCAGGAATAGCAAGGTGGATTTCGGTGCCTCATTCTGGTGCCACTGATATGCCTGAACTTCTCTCTGATGCTCTGAAACAGACGTTACAGGCAACAGAAACATCGCTGCATGTGACGCTAGTTAACACTATACTCAATAGCAGCTAACGTTACCCTACCGCTAGCTAGTAGCTGGATTAAACACAGACGGTGCGTTCAATGACACTGGTAATTTACAGCGTCGTGGTGCCTTCAAAGTTGTTGTTAAATGCCCTTTTCCCATCTGGTGGTTGTTTTTGTAATTCAACAGCTATTTACTAGTGAAATAAGTTATTGTTATAGTGATTACATTATTATTAAACATTCTTTAATGTTGCCAACTGTGTAGTACCCGTCTTTTTTTTTTTTTTTTTACTTTCTTAAAGTATCGGTTCAGGCACCGTTAAGGCACCGGTACCGTTTTAAAAGTACCGCTTTAGCACCGGTATCCAAACCAAACAATACCCAACCCTAATATTGACTCTAGATTCAAATGTGTGATTAGATTAAATATATAATAAACACATACAAATCTTAAAATCAAGTTCATAAAGTCATTTTCTTTGCATTCATTTGATTCCCAATCAAGATCCACTGGTAGTAATTGCTTTCCATTGTTAATATGTACTTAAAAATGTTCTGAAATGCAAAATAATAGAATTTTAATCAAGTGATAAAACATGCGATTTATTGCGATAAACTAGAAATTCATCGATTAATCGCGATTAAGAAAATGTAATCGTTTGACAGCCCTACTTTATACTCACAAAAAAGTTAAAACATGTAGATTCTCAGGCAAGTTCTGCAGTTATAGGGAGCGTATTTTTTCTATTATTTCTAGGCAGATTTATGGAAGTTTATTCACCAGAGATATCAGAGATAATGACATCACCTGAACACAAATTTGTTTTTCATGTCTGTGTGTTCAGATTTGACCGAGTAATGACTCTGAGAAGAAGTGTGTTTTTGACGCAAGTGGGGGCACAAGGGCGCTAAGGGTTTTAACCTCTCCAGGTTCACTGTACCGTGGACGGCACACTTTGTCGCTGTGGCGTCACTGTAACGTCACTGGCCTTAAGGTTTCCATAGATACCTTGTTTGAGCCAATATGTTCAGTTTAGCCTTTGATAGCCCTATGGGAAACTGATGATCTCTCTGACGCGATGTCAGGCCCATGTGCGGCTGTTAGACATTTGCTCGGACCAGTTAGACTCCCGTGTTACGGCACCCTAATATCCTTATAGCCAATGAGCAGACGAGTCAATAGACACCAAACTTTTAAGTTTGTATGATTGATGTGGGTGTGTTTGTGTATTTGAGAAGTGTTTTATTTTGTACTTTATTGGCTTTTTTCTTTGCACTTTTCAAATTGAAATAAGAAAAACGGACAGACATATCTGTAGAAAACAATTCATATAAAATCCATTTTTGAGTCTCTTGGCTTCTGGGCTTTTTCTCAGTAAGCTGAGACATGTGGCTATGACCTTGTGTTGTCTGTATCTCATTAGATGTGTTTACAGCAGTGTATTTTAATCATTTTACAGATGTATGATTTGGACGGAAATAAAAACCTCCATTCTAGCCTCTCTAACTCTGTGTCAGTAAGGCCTAGAACCACCCTGACACTTGTAACAGAAACCCGAGAGTGTTACCTTTCCAATGATACCAGGCTCACCCCTGAGTGTCAAAGTATATGGGAGCTGTACCACTTTTAATTTGGGTATGATTACCAAAAAGCATGGAATTTCAAGTGTTTCTTAAGAAGTTAAAGTACCTCAATCGCCTCCATGAGTGTGTTGCAACTGCTGCTGCTGTTGCTAATCGGGCTGAATCCCTTTTTATCAGCTAAAAAATAGATATAGTAGAGTTGTTTTATGGTCGCTCTACTCCACTGCTTAAGTCGACAGCTGCATTATATTTTATGTTGACGACTGCTGTAGTTTGTCAATGACTGTCATGTTAGTCCTGTTAAGTAAAACATACTTTAAACAAACTTTTTGGGACTTAGTTCTTAATCCAAACATTAACTTGGTGCATTATAAAACATCTGTAAGAGTTGCTTCTTGATTGTACAATTTACAGCAGAAGTTCTCTGAGAATCTCTTTGGTAACACTTTACTTGACAGTACCAACATAATCGTGACATGACACTGTCATAACTCGTGTCATGATAGCCAGTCTTATCCTTCATGATATCTTAATGACAAATAAAAATGGTACCACTTGAGGTCAAAATATTAGTTCACTGTCATAATAGTGTCATGAAAGCAAGTCTTATCTATGATATCTTAATGACAAATAAAAATGGTACCACTTTACTTGAGGTCTAAGAATCTATCCATCTCATAATGGATGGTCATAATAGTGTCATGACAGCCAGTTTTGTGAAATATCCTGTCACACAGCTATTTGACCAAGTGCTAGAACTGGTCTCTAACCTTGCACATCTAATTATAATAATCATTATGTCAACATGACATCATCATGAATACAAAAAGAGGTGGATTTTCTTTTATGTCAAGTTGTTATGACAAAGACATCCTCTGGTAATGTCACTTTGATTAATGTCAAGTTGTCATAATCAAGACAACACAAACAATGTCAACTTGTCATGACCAAAACCGAATGACACTTAATGACAGAAGTCATAAACGTTTGACTTGTTTATAAGGTTCATGACACATTTATGACAGTGTCATGTCACGATTATGTCGGTACTGTCAAGTAAAGTGTTACCATATGAACAAACAAGTCAAATACAATCAGAGCAACGAGTCAGAGATACTGTACTGACCTGGGCAGCAGGTTTGTCCATAACACTGTGATCACAAAAAGACGTATTAAACACGAGCAGTCTATTTACAGGACTACTCAACTCAACTTTATTTATATAGCACCTTTGATACAAACATGCAGCTCAAAGGGCTTCACAGAACAAACTTATCTAATGTTTCAGCTTACAGTTTGCACTCAGCCTACATTAAAACTAGTAACATTATTTAATAACTGTCTCATAATCTTACAGGTTGGGAAACCACTGCATTATCCTTCATGTGCAACACATAGAGTTGCATAGTTTTTACTTACAGATGCAGCCGGCAGTACGATGGACAAACAGAGCAACAAAACAAACTGAAAGCCTGATGTCATCTGTGGAAAGACGTTAAACAAAGTCAACATACTGCAGACAAGGACATATATGCAGATAATAAGTAATAACTGGGATCAGTGAGACATTTATCAAATTAAAGTATCCAGCTATTAAAAAGTGAATTATATAATATAGATATGGTTTAATATTTTAATTCATATTTAAAATGTCTAAGTATTAAATGGTTAAAAAGTAAAGTATAATTACCTTTGCTGAGGTGATGATTGGCTGACACAGAGGAGAAGAACGGAGACGGTCACTCATAGAAAATGAGCAATCCATGACTGGGGGTGTGTGTGGTCCTCGATGATATTTGATATTTGTACTATACTGGTGGGGGTCTAGTGTAGGAGGAAAGCTGGGCTTGAGGTGGGCTAAGATTAGCTTCTCAAGGCACTTGGTGATGATGGGGGTCAGTGCTACCGGACGATAGTCATTCAGGCACTCTGGGTTTGATCGCTTGGGCACGGGGACGATGGTGGTGGTCTTGAGGCACACGGGAACAACAGTTTGGGCCAGTGACAGGTTGAATATGGCGGTAAAGACTCCAGACAGTTGCTCGGCCCATGTTCTCCACACGCGCCAGGGATGCCATCCGGGCCAGCTGCCTTCCGTACATTCACCCTACTCATAGAAGTTGTTAGGCTCATTAGCAAAGGAGGTAGTGGTGGTTGAGTTTGCTCTTCTGTAGTCTGTGATGGCCTTACCACATACTTAATGTCGGGAGTCAGAGTTATTGAAGTGCTCCTCTGAAGTTTGTGGATTTGTTGGGCGTTCCGTATTCCCCTTTTCAGGTTAGCCCTGGATGTAAGTAAAGTTTATTTATATAGCACATTTCACAGATAAAAAAAAATCACAAAGTGCTTCACAATAAAATGTAATACAGTACAACAAATTAAAATACAAGAAAATGAAATACAAACAGAAAACATAACAAACAACCATAAGAAACCCTCGACTAACTAAAAGCCTGCTTGAAGAGCAGAGTCTCCCTATGCAGAAAGGGAGGCAAGGCATCCCACAGCCTAGGAGCCACTGCCTGGTTAGATCGGTCCCCTCTACTTTTAAAATGAGTACGAGGAACCACTAATAGCCTCTGACCTAATGACCTCAGACCCCGGGTGGGAGCATGAAGCTGTATCAAGTCAGAGATGTAGGTAGGAACTTGACCATGCAGGGCTCTAAAAGTTAAGGACCAGGATTTTAAATTGAATTCTATACTGGACTGGTAACCAGTGAAGTGCTGCTAAAACAGGCGTGATGTGTGCTCTTTTGTTAATGTGAGTTAAAAGCCTTGCAGCCGAGTTCTGAACAGCCTGGAGATGGTAAAGCTCCTTCTTACTCAAACAGGTGCTGTAGGCTTCTGGGTTGCCGGATCGGAAAGCAATGTTTCCTTGCTTCGGGCCTTTATTAGTAGACGGACGTCCTTATTCATCCAAGGCTTCTGATTGGGGTATATCATGATCTGCTTGTGAGTTGTGACATCATTGACGCTTGTGTTGATGTATTCCAGAACAGAGGTGTATGTCTGCTGCTGCATTAAAAACTGTCTCGCCTTTGCCTTACCTTGCACATTTCCCAGTCGCAACTATATGTTCTCCCGCAAACTATGCAGAGTCTGAGCGGCAGCGAGGAGGAACTTTGAGAGCGGGCGACGGTGGGAGCTACTGGACGCTGTTTTCGGCCCTCGGCTTCGGTTGCACAGAGTAGAAACCAGAGCAAACATACCACCAGAGAGTTGCCAGCTCAAGCCTGACGTCCCGACCGGCCGGAGAGCCACCCGGTAGCCCACTTCGTTTTGCTGAGGGAAAACCCTGGGAGGGAATTTGTCTCTCTCGTTCTTTTTACAGGCTGAAAAGAGAGAAATATGGCAAACACCAACGCGAAACAGAAAGACATTCATGACATCAGGAGCCTCATCGAAAACAAGTTCGACGGACTGAAAACATTGGAATTTTCACAAGGGGAATTAGGCGAAATAAAAAAAAAGGTAGAAATGGTGTTGGGTTTGATGAAGAGGGTTGATGAGCTAGAACGACAGAATGAGGAGAAAGGCAACAAAATTACAACCTTGGAGGGCAGGATCAATGATCTAGAGCAGTACTCCAGAATAAACGACATAGTGGTGACAGGGTTGAAAACAAAGCCTCAGTCCTACGCCAAAGCAGCAGTCAGTTCATGAAGGGGTGACGTGTTCACAAAACAGAAAGAAGAGGGCAAGATAGCACCCATAATAGTGAGATTTACCAACAGAAAGTCTAAAATTAACATACTAAAAAAAGGGAAAATGCTCAAGGGGACCAATGTATTCTTAAATGAGCATCTCACAAAAAACAATGCTGAGTTAGCCTGGCGTGCAAGACAGATGTGCAGAGAGAAAGATTTAAGGGTACGTGGACCAGAAACTGTAAAGTTTATATACAAACGAATGGAACTCCTGAAACAGCTGAAGTGAAGCTAGTGAGAGGCCTAGAAGACCTAGGAAAATATAAAGGAAGATGAGGCCTTATAGCCGAGGTAACACTATGACATAGGCCACGAATACAAAACAAGCCTATGAACGTAAACCGAGATACAGATCTGGAAATTAACTGTTTTAACAATTTAGAAAATTGCAATTATTTCTCTGTAGACCAATTTAACAATGATATTAAAGTAGAAGACAACATTTCAGTTATTCATTTCAATAGTCGTAGCCTAAATAAGAACTTCCAGGACATAGAGGATTACCTAAGTGAAGTTAAGAGGCCTTTCAGTGTTATAGCAATTTCTGAAACCTGGATTGGTAATGGTAGGGGTGAGGAATATGAAATTCCAGGAAATGGGTCAAAACACATAAGCAGAACAGAAAAAGCAGGAGGAGGAACAGCGCTGTATGTAGATAGAAGATTAAATTATAGCGTAGTAGACAGGTTGACAGGGGCTGTGGAAAATGTTTGTGAATGCATAACTATAGAGATTGTTATGAGCAGGAACAGAAATATCATGATAAGCTGTGTTTATCGGGCTCCGAGTTATGACATAACTATGTTCAAGGATTGGATGGAAAAAGTGTATGCAAAGACTGAACAGAAGGTCATGTTTATATGTGGGGACTTCAATATAGACTTACTGAACATGTTTTTTTGTAACAGTAGGCCCCAATCTGGCAGGGGAAATTATACCGCCAGATGGGGGCAGTGTAGAACAATTTTATGGAGCCAGAAATTCTGAATCGATGAGAAAAGTGGGAGAGAATGAGATAATTGAACTTGTGAATACATTGAAAAACTAAAAATCAATAGACTGGAATGGGATAGACATGACAATAGTAAAAGAAGTCATTTCAGACATCGTAGTGCCTTTGGCGTGCATTTGTAACCTATCATTCCAATCGGGCTGTTTCCCTGACAAAATGAAAACAGCAAAAGTAATTCCACTGTTCAAGGCTGGAGATAAACAATTATATACAAATTATAGACCTGTCTCACTCTTATCTCAATTCTCAAAAATACTTGAACAACTCTTTGTTGCAAGACTGGACTGCTTTGTGGAAAAACATAATCTATTAATTGATTGTCAATATGGATTTAGAGAAAGAAGATCAACATCGATGGCCTTGATGGAACTTATGGAAAGACTTACAGGTTCAGTTGATAAGAAGTTTGCAGTGGGAGTGTTCATAGACCTCAGGAAAGCATTTGATACCATAGACAATGAGATTATGTTGGAAAAAATGGAAAGGTTTGGAATCAGAGGTGTAGGTCTGGAATGGCTGAAGAGCAGTATGTACAAGTGGGAAATGCCATGTCCAAGTTAGTTAACATCACGTGTGGCGTGCCACAGGGCTCGATAATTGGACCAAAATAATTCATTATGTATATAAATGATATTTGTAACCTGTCCAATATATTGAAATTTGTCATTTTTGCAGATGATACTAACATTTTCTGTACAGACGATTACAAAAGCTAATGGACAAGGTGACCGTAGAACTAGGTACATTGAAACTGTGGTTTGATGTAAACAAGTTATCTCTAAATTTGAAAAAAACTAAGTTTATGATTTTTGGAAATCGCAAAACACATTTAACAACTCATGTAAGCTTAAGGATAGAAACTGAAGAGTTCGAGAGAGTTTATGAACACACACCCTTCTAGGGGTAATAATTGACCATAAAATCAGTTGGAAATCACAAGTAAACCACGTAAGATCCAAAATTTCCAGAAGCATTGGGGTGCTGAGTAAAGTCAGACACTTCCTAAAGTATAGATCTATGAACACTCTCTACACATACTACCATATTTAACGTACTGTGTTGAGATTTGGGGCAATGCCTGTAAAACCACTACAGACAGTGTGCACAGTTCAGAAAAGAGCTATACGAATTGTGAATAATGTCGGCTTTAATTATCACACTAATTCTTTATTTCTTAAGTCAAACACACTGATATTCATGGACCTGGTGAACCAAAATACTACGTTAGTTCTGTATGAGGCCAGAAATAATCTACTTCCCCCCCAACATTCAAACCGTGTTTAGAGAAAGAGAAGGGGGTTACGCCCTCAGAGGAAACAACCTACCTGTAACAGTAATGAAAAGCAGGTGCATTTCTGTCTGCGGCGTGAAGTTATGGAACGCATTGCCAAGGGAATTAAAACATATCGGGAATGTTTTTATATTTAAAAAAGGGTTCAAAGAAATGATACTAGATAAGTATAGAAACTGAGTAATATTATTGTGTGCGAAGGTGGATAATCATGTTGATGATGACAAGCATCATTACCATTAGGGTTGTCATCATTAATTATGATATTATTTACCTTAAGGTGGTAATTGCAATGTATAAAAGCACTGACCCTAAATGGGTATATGTAGGTGTGTATGTATGTATGTCTGTGGGTATGTATGTAGGTATGTATGTACGTAGGCATGATGTAGGCATGTTTTGATTCGTTTTTTGTTTTTTTCTTTCCGTAAATTTCTTTTATCTTTTTTGTCTTGTTGATTTTATTTCCTTGAAAATGAGTTTGTTATTTTAAAAATGTCACAAGTGGGGGCCTTATATTAGCTGAAGCTTCTGACCCTACCCTTTGGTTACGACCAATAACATTCATTCATTCTCAACGTCAACTGGTGGCGAACAGACTCCAGTCCGTGTGCTGAAACCCAAGCTGTAGTGTGGCTTCTGCACCCTCGGGCCAGATCTTTACAGTCCTCACTGTGGGTTTCACCCGGCTGATGAGGGGTGTGTATCTGGGCAGCAGCAGCAGGGAGAGATGGTCAGATTAACCCAGGTGGGGGAGTGGTGTAGCCTCTTCTGGGTGTGCAGTTTGCGGTTTGCTAATGGCAGCATGTAGTTCTTTCATTGCTTGCTTTGCATTGGCATCAGGGGGTTATCACATGATAACAGTACATGTGAATTCTCTGGGTAGGTAAAAAGGCCGGCAATTAACAGACAGATATTCAGTTAAGGACGTGAACACCTGCATAAGCTACTATTTCCTGATGTTATACTCAGCTGATGAAAGTATTTTCAAAAACGTTCATAGAGACGTACATGTATGTTTGCTGATGAATGGGAGTCACCATAACCAGAATCAGCTTTAATGGTCAAGTGTGTGAACACAAACAGGGAGTTTGACTTGTTTTTTGTCTTGCTCTCAGTGTACTTGAAGAGAAGAAGACATAAAGCTATAAAACAAGGAAACAAAGACAAAAAAGCTTTGCCAGAACACACTCACTGCCTGTACGTTATGCAGATATATGTAGTGCAGTAAAAAGTACAATATTTACCTCTGAGATGTAGTGGAGCAGAACATGGAAACACTCAAGGAAAGAACAAGTACCTCAACTTTGTACTTAACCAAAGTCAGAAAACATCATCACAGAAACACAACAGATTTCTCTTTGAAATGTTTATTCAGGTTTGACATTGTGACGTGGTGAGATCTTCATGTCCTGCTTTCTTCTGATTGGTCAATGTGTCAGCAGGAAGCTGAGGTCACTACCAGGGTCGTACTCCACTGTGGGCTTTCCCCTAAAACACACAAAACACATCATGATGATTATTGTTACTGGTTTTCAGGGGTGGAATGTCCAAATGTTGAGGTACTTGTACTTGTACTTGAGTCTTTTCTTTTCGTGCCACTTTCTACTTCTACTCCGCTACATTTCAGAGAGAAATATTGGACTTTTTACTCCACTACATTCATCTGTTACAGCTTTAGTTACTTTAGTTACTAGTTACTTTACACATTAACATTCCTGCACACAAAACACATGTAGTTTATAAATCTGATGTTTTATTCTAAAGTAAACTAGCCGACAATATAACGGCTACAAGTCAGCTGAGATGATCAGACCATTAAACACACAGCTGGTTGATCCTCTACACTTTCTACAATGTTTTAATACTTAAACTACATTTTCCTGATGATACTTACACACTTTTACTGAAGTAACATTTTCAATGCAGGACTTTTACTGTAACAGGGGGCCAGATCTACGTACATTTCCGAACGTAGTGTTATCAGCGCCATGGCCAACCCGCAGAAAGCGCACGCTGTGATACTTCAGCTTACGTTGTATTTACCAAACCTGCAGTTCATCGGCTAATCAGCGCCTTTCTCCGCCCACTATACCGTAAATCGCGCTGTAGCAAAGCGTTAAGTACTGGTGCTATGATACGGCTGAGTGCAGACTGCCATATTCCTACAGCTGATGCTATGACTGTTAAATGATCCTGATGCCAATATTTGTAATGCAGCGAGGAGTTTAACAGCTGCTGGACTGGAATGTGAACGCTGAGTCGGAGATTCAATGTCATCTTTGATTTCTTCCAGTAACTGCAATATTGCATGGCTGCTTAATCTGTAACGCCTAATGATGTCGTGTTCCCTCAACTGAAAAAGTGTGATCCTTGTGGCAAACATCTTTTCAGCTCGTCTACTTGGTCTATGTCTCCGTCTTGCTCATTTCACCAGGAGGCATATGCCAGGAAACCCGCTTGCGGCTGGTTTACACCTGCTTTTAAGAGGCAAAATCAAAAGGCAACCGCAAAATAGAGGAGCACTTTCACGGGCAGTTTTTGTACATACTGCGGAATACATAACTAGGCGCACTTTACGCAGATAAGCCCGTTAGCAGATAAGCCCGTTGACAGCAACGGTAGTGTTCACATTTATGCACAATGACACTGGAGAGACACGAGGAAATCATCGGAGGAGAGAGGCAACGAGCAAATGTTTTTTTAGAGAGATGAGACCTCCTTTCCTCTGAAGCATCACATGAATTCGTCAGCTGTTTGGGCGGAGTTAGGAACTCCTTCAGCTGCACGGCTTCCGGGAAGGCTGCTCTCTGTATCCTCGCTCATAGCTCCTCGATGACCCCCCCTCCATGCTCGCTCCTCAATGATCCCTCCTCGCTCCTGGATGATCGGTCCTCGGAGAAGAAATAAGAGCTTTGAGACGGCCTTCACCGAGGAGGGACAGAACAACCTCTGGTTCAGCCGAGGACCGAGGAGTCGAGGAGCTATCAAATAAGGGTCATGAGATGCAGCTTATGTTCAATTTGCTTCAAAGCCCGCCGCACTTTCTGGTGGGCTGGCTCTCACATAAAGCTCCTCCGGGTAATGTAAGATAAGTTCAGGGTGCAGTGCATGATGTGTGAAAGAGACGTGTGTCTGTGTATTAACGTTACCTGGAGAAGAGTCTGGCCTTGGTGGTTCCCAGTAGTGTGGCTTTGTTCCCCTCCACCAGCAGCAGGGATCCCTCCCTCAGACCCTGAAGATGCACAAAATGACCGTAAATTATCTGATAAAAAGCCGGTATTTGTCTGTGGCCTTCTCGAACAAATAAAGGCAATAAAACATTGAAAACATTGTGCTATAATGGCTGTATTTGGTAAATTTCCAAAGCTCTATTGCCATCATTACAACAATCATTATTAACCCTAAGATCATTGATTACGTGAATTCTGCTGACAAATAATTTCCAATCGACTGTTCACAGTTTACAAAGAAACAGCAGCAGATTTGCCATCAGAAATCTTAGCAATTTTTCTATGTTGTTTTCTTAAATGAAGTGAACACTTCCAGCAACTTTTTCACAATAAAAGCGTACCTGTAAAGGGAGGGAATTATGTACATTGATCCTCTTGAATCATTTCAATGAGAAACATCTGAAGGAAGTGTACAACATCTTTCCCAGCTAGCTTAAAGGCAGGGTCGGTAACTATTTCTAATACACACTTTTTATATATATTGTTTGAAATGGTCTTTACACCCCGACAGCATAAATAACTTATGGGCTCTGAAAAAGGAGCGAAAAAGATCTGTCACCTGTAGCTTGTGTAATCCTGTAAACACGCCCACCAATCAAAACCTGGCGGTACGCTTGGAAAAAAACAATGAAATGCCTCCTTGCGTAGGCACAACGGGCCTACTCTACCCCTCCCGCGAACGAGCCTGAGCTCAATGAACATCGTCGCCGGAGTTACTGCAAGTCTACAGGGGAACGGAGGAAAAAACTCAGCAAAAGTTGCCGCTGCTGCAGTTACTTGCACCCTGCTAAAAAGGCAAAGAAAAGAAAGTCTGACGCTGAAAAAGCGGGGACTACAAAGGCTGCAGATGCAGATTGGGGGGTTAGACGGAGCCACCGAGGAGATGCAACTTTCAAATCTTGCTAGCTTTTCAACATTCTCACTCTGCCTTTACCAGTGATCTTAAATAATGGCAGACTGGAAGCGAGCATTTAAGAAGAGGAACTGAGGAGTATGACATGACAGTTGTTGGGATTAGTGCTGTAGACATGTACATTACACTGACTTTATCGAGACGAACAAAAGGTAAACGTGGAAATAGTTTGGAGTTTGGAGTCTCACCAGGACACATGGAGTGTCAGCTTCTTCATGGTACTGAGTGATCCTCTGCTCTCTGGTCTCCTGCACAGGAATAATGAAGTCAAATTAAGTACAATGTTAACACAGAGCCCTGTTGTTCTAGCCTATATCTGTTTACAGTCAATCAAACTGTGTCCACTGGCTCCCCCCCTCACTTGCATTGTATAAAACAGTGGTTAGCATATTTTCTAGACAGTTATGCTTGAGCTCTCTACAGCAAGGATTAACAAAGCCAAGTCATCAACTATCAGCCTAAGGTAAAGCACAGCAGCACAAATATCAGACCTAATGACGTCAGCGCCACAAGAACTAGAGGAGAGTGATTTTGTTCTTGTTCAATTTGTGTTTCTCTGTTCTGTGCACTATCTGACATTACCTGGCACATATTGTGGAATTGGTTTTGTATGTCTGAAGGTGCTAATAAAAAGTTGATCGCAAAAACAAACAAACAACAAAAAACACCAGATGAAAGTAGACAGCTTGAAGTATATTTTACTGATAATACTTTTACTTGAGCAGGATGATTTTGAATGCAAGACTTCTACTTGTACTGGAGTATTTTCTACTTTTGTTGTGTTGGTGTTTTCTCACTGAGCCGTTGCAGACTTTAATACTAACGTCTGTTAATAAAAAAAAGGAAACTTTTCTGTGTAGATGAGGAGGCAGTAAAACCCAGAGTGTCTCAACACTGAGCCGGCTGATTGATGATGATTTAGCCGACTGATGGGTCGAGTCCAAAGGTTGATCAGTTATCATCCCCTCAGGTTGATTAAAAGCTGAGTATGTATTGATGAACCTGGGATCTGACATGTTTGAACCTTGATATCAGCAGCTGTAAAGTTTTAAAATAGTCTAACGTTGTTCCCTTTCTGCCGGAGGAAGTTTCGCAACACGTGAAGCTGTGAAAACAACAGTGGTTAACGAAAAGAAATGCAGCGTCAGAAAACTGAAACGAGAGTCCTAACGTAGGACTTTTTTGAGGTTTTGAAACTCTAGATAATTTGTGAATGGGAGCCTTTAAAGAAACATGACAAACACAGCTGTCCCACAATCAGGGGGGAATGTTTTCCAACAGTGTTAACGTTTGCTGTAAGTAGGGGTCCTCTGCTCCTAGACACTGTAATAACGATTGAGTTTAGCCAACAAAAGGTGACCGGCCTGTTAAGTTTAGACACCAAAACCATTGGTAAGAAAGAAGATCATGAAAAAAGATGGAGGTTTGGATTAAAACACTCCTTGGACATGAACACTTGTTTCCTGGTGAAAGTCTTGTGTTTTCTCCTTAACTTCTTCAGGACATGAACACCTGTTTCCTGGTGAAAGTCTTGTGTTTTCTCCTTAACTTCTTCAGGACATGAACACCTGTTTCCTGGTGAAAGTCTTGTGTTTTCTCCTTAACTTCTTCAGGACATGAACACCTGTTTCCTGGTGAAAGTCTTGTGTTTTCTCCTTAACTTCTTCCAGCCCTAGTTAAAATGTGTAGTAATGTTTCCCGTATTTAAAAAAAGAGTGAAAGGTTGTTTCTTCTGACTCACCCCCATGTGGCGGCTGTTGGGGTCGGTGTCCAGGTAGTGCGGGTTAATGTTGAAGGGGACGAGGCCGATGGCGGAGAAGGACGGAGGGTAGACGATGGGCATGTCGTTGGTGGTGTTGATGCTGGCGGTGGCCACGTTGGTGCCGGCACTGGAGCCCATGTAGGGGATGCCGTCCTGCAGAGGAGAGGGAGGGGGGAGGGAATAACTGGTTATTTGTATTTAACGTTTGCTCTCTGGTTGTCATTTATTGGCTGACGTATACGCAGATACAGATATAATCCTGTCAGTCTGTCTGTCTGTGTGTGTGTGTGTGTGTGTCACCTCGAGCACTCTCCTCCGGATCTCTGTCACCACCTTGTTGTCGTAGAGACTCTTCAGCAGCCGGAAAGTGTTTCCTCCTCCTGGAAAAAAAACCACACAAACGTCCCTTCACATCAGCAGGTAAACTACAGAATAACAATAACAGGGAAGAGAGGAAGGGGACAATGGTAAAGGAAAGGAAAGAAGGTGGCAGGAAGAGGGAGGGAAAAAAGAATAATAGGAAACAAGGAAAGAAAAGAGAAATTCCCTTAATCTCCTATCCCTATATAGACGTAAAACTCTTTGTGAAACATGAACAAACACAAACTCAAGTTTGAAACTGAACTTAAGGGACAATTCCGGCGCAAAATGAACCTAGGGGTTAATAACGTATGTGTACCGAGTCGACCGTTCTCTGGGATC
>NC_135865.1:31635796-31660796 GCF_031162955.1 Sander vitreus
TTGACATAAGGAAAAGGAGTGCAGAATGTGCAAAACAAAACAAAAAATGTTTAGTAGGCTATATTGTTTAGGAGACAGCTTGAGGACTACAAGAAGTAAAAGTACAAATACAACAAAGTGTATTTAGTGTGTCCTGCTTTTAAATCCTACTTCTGTCACAGAACAGAAGGATTAACAAAGTATCAGCAGTAAAAGTACAGTAGTATCAGCTAAATGTAGTTGAAGTAATAAAAAAGAAATCTAAGTAATGTACTTTTCACTGGTCTAACTAAAAAGCTAGTTTATTTCCACATCTGTTTATTGCTGTCATTCGGAAATTCTCCTTTATTTAATTTTTTTATAAAGTTTATCCCACAGCGTGCATTCAGATCTTTAAAACTGGAGTTGTTATCATGCTAACACGCTTCTACCAAAACACAAAGAGAGACAAAGACAGAGAGTCAGTGGTAACAGGCTTCAGTCTTCGCATGTTGAACCTGCAGCGGGGATTCGCTAACATTCAGACCCTGATGTTTGGTGATCTGGTCTGGCTGGTTTTGAACAACCCGTTCTGTAAAGTACGGACGCTTGGGCAGTGGCTCTCAGCGTCAGAAACGACGCAAAAATCAGCGTGTGTGTAGAACGCACCGGGCAGAGCAGCAGCTACGCAGCGTTGTAAGATGACGGAGTATTAAGAGCGACAACAGTAGAGAGTAGTATGTAGAGAGACAACAGTAGAGAGTAGTATGTAGAGAGACATCGGTAGAGAGTAGTATGTAGAGAGACAGCAGTAGAGAGTAGAGACAGTAGAGAGTAGTATGTAGAGAGACAGCAGTAGAGAGTAGTATGTAGAGAGACATCGGTAGAGAGTAGTATGTAGAGAGACAGCAGTAGAGAGTAGTATGTAGAGAGACATCGGTAGAGAGTAGTATGTAGAGAGACAGCAGTAGAGAGTAGAGACAGTAGAGAGTAGTATGTAGAGTGACAGTAGAATGTAGAGAGACAGTAGAGAGTAGTATGTAGAGAGACATCAGTAGAGAGTAGTATGTAGAGAGACAACAGTAGAGAGTAGTATGTAGAGAGACAACAGTAGAGAGTAGTATGTAGAGAGACAGCAGTAGAGAGTAGTATGTAGAGAGACTCAACCTGCCCTTTGCCTGAGCTACTTCTCCATAGTCAGTGTGTTAGCTACAGTAGATAGGTCAGGTCAGCAGGGCTGCACAATATTTTGTTTCATTGTCTACATCGCGATAGTCACATTGCAGGACGTTGCGATGTTGATGCTTAAACTTTTTTGCTGCTTGATAGAAAAGTAAACTTTCCCCGACGGGGTTTGTTATGGGAAGTGAGGCTCTCCATGTCTAGAAAAGTACCGTAAGTGGCAGCTGTCGCTGACACAGTGATGCACATGCATTTCCATGGGTAGTGAAGCTACAGTAGTCCGTGTTTTATGTTCGCTGCAAAGACAAACTAAATCAATTGATTAATGCAACGTAATCACGATGTCATTGGCCATTTTTCACCACAAAAAGCTACTACCAGCCAGGCTAAAGCTAATATAGTTAGCCTAAAGAAAAAGTCCCAACTAACGTTACGGTTCGTTAAGCTGGAAATGTAACACTAATCTACAACAGCAGTCTGTGTCCGATATAACGTAATTTACACTGATTTAAGTGTTCTTGGATACACAGTTTGTTGCTAGTGTGAAATGCAGGCTCTGCATGCACAGCCAACCACCAATCACAATCAATGATGATCAATTTCTCAAACAACCAAAGCAGGCCCCGCTAGTCGACCACTACCTGAAATTAAGAGGAAGCAACATGCAAGCATTATTAACAGCGATAGGGACTCGAGTCTGAGACTCGGACTCGAATCGCGCTTAAGTCACACCAACAGCTGACTAGCAGACTTGACTTGCGACTCGACCCAAAACACTTCAGACTTGACTCGGACTTGAGCTTCAAGACTCGTCAACAACCTGTTTTCATGCAATTATTGCTTTTTAAATCTAAATGTATTCATGTATTTCTATTTTCTTTTATTGGCGCATATACGTTGGGGAAACGTATGACGAGCTGCATGTCCCCGGCCCTTTGCCATAATGTGCAACGTAACGCATGCGCTATGCCTTATGTGCGCGCACTCACATATCAAAAAATGCATTGACGATGGAGACACCAAGTCCTCCCGGAGTTGTGCCTTTTCTCATTAGTTTTGCTTTCAATAACTTGGTAAACAGAGGCAGTAAGAGAACAGCTACATGCAAGGTGTGTGGCACCAAGATAAATGATGCCGGATCAACGTCAAACTTCATCAGGCATCTCCAAACGCACCCAGATAGGTCCGTCACTTACTAATGTGAAAGAGACGTTACATTTAGCATATATCGTCACAGGTAACAAGCTAACCATCGCAAAGTGTTGTGCTAATGCTGGGAACAGGCACATTGTATCTTTATAGTTGTATCCATATGATGTGACAGCCTTAGGTTAATATTTCACCAATTTGTTGTTAAATAGCAATACAGAAAGTATCAGTTCTCACATGTTTGCACCATGGTTGGTGTATTAACTTTCAATACAGATGTTTCCCTCACACTTTGAACACTGAAACATGTAATGCATGATGAGGTTGGGCTTTACAGCCAGTTAGTAACGCAGACAAAAATGTATTATTTGGTGCAGATACCAAAATGTTGAAAAATACTTAATTGTTTTATACTTAAAATTTAAGTCCTTAATTTGTGTTTCTTCAGATTGCATTGCAGTAGACCCCATAAAGTTATCATACAACTGATGTTGATACTGTACTGTATGGATGGAGCTACAGGACATGCTTTGAATTCATGAGATTTAACAATACAGTGTTAGGGACAGATCAGATGGCCAGAGACTGGAGACTGGACTTGGACTTGCAAAAAATGACTTGTGAACATCTCTGATTATTAATATCATTCACTTTAGCCTGGATTGATAGTATTATATGAATACAATGGTGTCATGTGAGTCCATCCATCCATCCATCCATCTTCATCCGCTTATCCGGTATCGGGTCGCGGGGGCAGCAGCTCCAGCAGGGGACCCCAAACTTCCCTTTCCCGAGCCACATTAACCAGCTCCGACTGGGGGATCCCGAGGCGTTCCCAGGCCAGGTTGGAGATATAATCCCTGCACCTAGTCCTGGGTCTTCCCCGGGGCCTCCTCCCAGCTGGATGTCCCTGGAAGACCTCCCTAGGGTCATGTGAGTCAACCAGTGTATTTAACTACCTCATTTCCCTCTCCAAAATCACTTCAGAAGAGTAGTCACAACGCTTACTTGCTTTGGTGTTTGTAAAGCATTAAAGTTCATCAAGAAATGGTTCACATTCGAAAAGTTCCTTTTTCATTTTTATTTTCTATGTAGATGCACTCCCCTACAAAGTCACCCCAGTAGTCGATATTGACTTTCCAATATCGTGCAGGCCTACTGGTCGGCACGCCCCCAGTTTGGAGAAGCACCTAAAACATATATATATCAGTTCAAGTGGACACTATATTTAGAATATTTTCAGCGCTTTACCTTGCTGTCAGACAGGTCTTTACAATGGGGAACTGAAGCAAACAACCTAGTCTCTTGTAACCAGCTCCTATCTCCACAGCGCTGTGGCGTAAGGTCTGGTTACACCACAAATGCATTGTGGGATAGGACAAACTCTAGGTTGTTTGCATTTCTTTAAACCAATCCCAATCGTGTTGGGCGGCGCTAAGCTCCGGACGCAGCGACGGTGTGTGTGTGTGTGTGTGTGCGTGCGTGCGTGCGTGCGTGCGTGCGTGCGTGCGTGCGTGCATGTACTTGGTCCTTACTAGGCAGCAAGTACAAGAATGTGTGTGTGTGTGTGTGTGTGTGTGTGTGTGTGTGTGTGTGTGTGTGTGTGTGTGTGTGTGTGCAGAGGTGTTGTAGATAAGCAGCAGGCTCTTGCACTCCCCATTAAGCAGGCTGTAGAAGGATGACATGACTCCCATTTCCACACCCTCCCCCACACACACACACTATGCTAAGCTCCGGACGTGGCGACAGTGGCTCTGCTAAATAGTCTCAGGAAGGAACTTGTTTTGGTGGAACATTTGCACCCCGCAAAAGAAAACTCCTCATCCATTATTAAATGAAGTTAACTGTTGACACAATACAGTAACATGAGATATTTAAATGAGCTGATTCATGGTTAAACCTCATTGGCTCTTACCAGTGTATCTCCGTGTGTACTTCGTCCACAGCGATCCCACCAATCAGTCCCAAAACGTCCCAGTTAGAGAGGAAATGCCCTAAACATATTCTTTGTAAATATTTACAATCATCCTGGAAGAACCAAGCAGGTCTGACTTGTTGCACCATCCAAATGTACGGTGGCCGACAGGGGCAGACGCACTGCAGCTTAATGATAAGACACGCAAATAGACACAACACGAGCAAATTAAGAACACATCTTAATACATTTGACAACACATGCCCAGCATTTAGCATTTATTTATTTTTAATGTTATGTAATGTATGTTATTTTATTTTATACTTTTTCATTCATTCAAAATGTCTGACTGTTACTCAGCCTCTGTGATTTTAAACTGAAGTGACATGAAGAGGAACAGAGCGTGTGATTAAAAAGCAACTTATTATCTCACATCTAACAAAGAGCGAGTGTATCCGAGACACACACACACACACACACACACACACACACACACACACACTCAATCACACACACACGCAGGCTTCTTGGCGCTGTCTTAAGACACTGGAGAAGAGACGGACTGGCACTGAAAGAAAAGTGTGTGTGTGTTTTATTTGTACTAATGAGGGCAGTGAGGTGACGTGGTGATGGCCTGATGACCCTCACACACACACACACACACACACACACACACACACACACACACACACACACACACACACACACACAGAGACACACACACACAATGTACGGTGGCGTGTGTATCTGCAGAGACGCTTCACTCTGCCTGGCGTGCGCTGAGACGTTTCATTTCAAACAGTCTTTGCATTTAAAATAAAATCCTTTCCCATAGAAACTAAATTCTAAACGGCCTTCTCAAATACATTTAAGAGGTCAATGTATTGCGGTTGCAGTTTTACAAATATGCTGTTAACGTTACAAAAACTACTGTAGGTTTAGAAAAATATGACGGTTTGGGTTCAAATGTTGTTACGTAACTTATACACCAAACCAACGTCACTTTCAGTTCCACACGGGACACGAACCCGTCCACCCGACCTCCTTCCTCACGTGGACTACGAACACAATCCGGTTTTCCACGTTGAGAATGTAATTTAGCTGTATGGGGATGTACATTTTAGGAGACAGGAATGATCTCTATACTTTCATTACATTTTGAGTATTTTCTTCAATGTTATAGCATTTGAAAAAAATGTTTCTAAACAGTATTCGGAATAAACTTTGGAATACACCAGTCTGTGATTATCCATCAACATACATTGCTCTAATATTAGTCAAAATCATTCATCATTTCTGCTTTTTTGACTTCAAAAATGTGGTATAATTTCCTTTAAAAGAGGTTTATTGACCATGAATTCCAAAAATAAGTGTAACAGTAGTGGTAATAAGGTGGTGAGTGGCGCGTATACAGTACTGGTGGTAGTGGACGAACAAAAGGGACAAAAACATTGAAAAAAGGGACAAAAACATTGAAAAAAAGTGTCAAACAAAGTGTTCATTTTCTATTTTGACCTGAGAGGACAACAAGTGCATGGTTGGCGTGAAGACAACACGAGGATTAATTAGTTAATTAACATGGAGTAGAGCTGAGGCTGCTGGGAAAGTCCTTGGTTCTCGTATTTTATCAAAAAGTATTCGCACATTAAAATCTGGAGTAAATTGTGGATCGGGTGTAAAGTCCAAACTCAACGATACGGTTGGGTACCTTTCACATATTTATTTGCTACCGGTACCAGGGTTCCAGTACTCAACGGTACATTTATTTGGTACTGTCCCTCCATAATAACAAAAACATAATTCCAGTTGTAAACATAATTCCAGATACAAATATTAACTATCCCATTAACATATTATCTTTATGTTATTTATTGAGAACATTTTACACTCAAAAACTAAACTAAAACCTCTCCCTGTCCCCTCCCAAACCCTTCACTACAACCTATTAAATCAAATAATTATTCATTTCTTACTCACGGTTACTTTTATTCTTGTTTTTGTATCTTATTCTATTTTATTCAGTCAGTCACCAGGGCACAGAAACCACCGCTGTAGACGAAAAAAGCGTCCTTCAGCTTGTTTGTAGAACGTACCGGGGAAAGCAGCAGCTACACAGGGTTTAGCGAGTAGTATGTAAGGGGGAAATTCCACGTGTCATGGACCTTTTCCTTAACATAACGGCGTCAAAAGGGACAGCAATAGTCCCAACCAAGGGCGTTTAGTTAAAGGGTGTTATATGGTGCTAAAGGAGACTTTTAACGTCAAAAACAATGACAAAGGCACCTGACCAAGCGTCCATATTTTACGAAATGGGAGTGAGAAATTGTGTGGGTGCTCGTGTGTGTGTGCGTGTGTGGGTGTGTGTGTGTGGGTGCGTGTGTGTGTGTGTGTGTGTGTGTGTGTGTGTGTGTGTGTGGGTGGGTGCGTGCTCTCTGTCAACATGCAGAGAAGACAGATAAGCACTGTTTGATTTAATGTAGGGTGACCAGACGTCCCGATTTGACCGGGACAGTCCCGATTCTGAGTTGCGTGTCCTGAGTCCCAACAAAAGCCTGTCAGGACGCTAAAATGGCCCGGTTTACACCAACCACTAACCAGGTATCTTCCCACAGGCCCTGAGAACTGCAGTCATTAAGCCACTCTTAGAAAAGAACAATCTAGACACGTCACTAATGAGCAACTATAGGCCGATATCAAACCTTCCATTTTTAAGTAAAATCATTGAAAAAACGGTTTCTCAACAACTCAACCTTTTCTTGTCACTAAACAACAGTTTTGATGTCTTCCAGTCTGGTTTTTGACCACACCACAGCACTGAGATAGCTCTTGTTAAAGTCTTTAATGACATCCACTTAAACACAGATAGTGGCAAAACCTCAGTCTTGGTATTACTTGATCTCAGTGCTGCATTTGACACGGTCGACCATGACATATTACTAGACCGATTGGAAAACTGGGTTGGCATTTCTGGCTCAGTACTAAACTGGTTTGAATCCTATCTAAAGAATAGGGACTACTTTCTGTCTATAGGTAATTATGCATCTGAGCATACAAATATGACGTGCGGAGTTCCCAGGGTGCCGTTCTGGGGCCTCTTCTGTTTAACATTGACATGCTTCCACTGGCTCAGATTATGGAAAAAAACTAAATAAGTTACCATAGTTATGCGGACGACACACACATTTACATAACCTTATCGCCAGGGGACTATAGTCCAATACAAAAACTGACTAAGTGCATTGAACAAATTAACGACTGGATGTGCCAGAACTTTCTTAAATGAAATGATGAAAAAACTGAGGTGGTTGTTTTTGGAGCAAAAGAGAAACGATTAAAAGCCAGCACTCAGCTTCAAACGACAATGTTAAAAACAACAGACAAAGCCAGAAATCTTAGTGTAGTCATGGACTCAGACCTGAATTTCAACAGCCACATTAAGACAATAACAAAGTCAGCTTATTACCACCTTAAACATATATCAAGGGTTAAAGGACTTATGTCCTTTAACCCTTGATATATGTTATATTATATTCCCTGGTGGAGGTTGCTGAGGTAGTTAAACAACTCCACAGTGGCAAAGCCCCAGGAATTGATGAGATCCGTCCAGAAATGCTTAAAGCTCTGGGTGTGGAGGGGTTGTCTTGGTTGACACGCCTCTTCAACATTGCGTGGAAGTCTGGGACGGTGCCTAAGGAGTGGCAGACCGGGGTGGTGGTTCCCCTTTTTAAAAAGGGGGACCAGAGGGTGTGTGCCAATTACAGGGGTATCACACTTCTCAGCCTCCCCGGTAAAGTCTACTCCAAGGTGCTGGAAAGGAGGGTTCGGTCGATAGTCGAATCTCAGGTTGAAGAGGAACAATGCGGATTCCGTCCTGGTCGTGGAACAACGGATCAGATCTTTACTCTCGCAAGGATCCTGGAGGGAGCCTGGGAGTATGCCCAACCAGTCTACATGTGTTTGTGGATCTGGAGAAGGCGTATGACCCGGGGACCAGATACTGTGGGAGGTGCTGCAGGAGTACGGGGTGAGGGGGTCCCTTCTCAGGGGCCATCCAATCTCTGTACGACCAAAGCGAGAGCTGTGTCGGGTTCTCTGCAGTAAGTCGGACTCGTTTCAGGTGAGAGTTGGCCTCCGCCAGGGCTGTGCTTTGTCACCAATCCTGTTTGTAGTATTTATGGCCAGGATATCGAGGCGTAGTCGGGGTGGAGAGGGGTTGCAGTTCGGTGGGCTGGGGATCTCATCGCTGCTTTTTGCAGATGATGTGGTCCTGATGGCATCATCGGCCTGTGACCTTCAGCACTCACTGGATCGGTTCGCAGCCGAGTGTGAAGCGGCTGGGATGAGGATCAGCACCTCTAAATCGGAGGCCATGGTTCTCAGCAGGAAACCGATGGAGTGCCTTCTCCAGGTAGGGAATGAGTCCTTACCCGAAGTTAAGGAGTTCAATTACCTTGGGGTCTTGTTCGCGATTAAGGGGACAATGGAGCGTGAGATTGGTCGGAGAATCGGCACAGCAGGTGCGGTATTGCATTCAATTCATCGCACCGTTGTGACGAAAAGAGAGCTGAGCCAGAAGGCAAAGCTCTCAATCTACCGGTCAGTTTTTGTTCCCACCCTCACCTATGGTCATGAAGGCTGGGTCATGACCGAAAGAACAAGATCCAGGGTACAAGCGGCCGAAATGGGTTTCCTCAGGAGGGTAGCTGGCGTCTCCCTTAGGGATAGGGTGAGAAGCTCAGTTATCCGTGAGGAGCTCGGAGTAGAGCCGCTGCTCCTTTGCGTCGAAAGGAGCCAGTTGAGGTGGTTCGGGCATCTGGGGAGGTGTTCCAGGCACGTCCAGCTGGGAGGAGGCCTCGGGGGAGACCCAGGACTAGGTGGAGGGATTATATCTCTAACCTGGCCTGGGAACGCCTCGGGATCCCCCAGTCGGAGCTGGTTAATGTGGCCCGGGAAAGGGAAGTTTGGGGTCCCCTGCTGGAGCTGCTACCCCCGCGACCCGACCCCGGATAAGCGGATGAAGATGGATGGATGGATGGATGGATAAAGGACTTATGTCTCAGCAGGATTTGGAAAAACTTGTCCATGCTTTTATCTTCAGTAGACTTGACTACTGTAACGGTGTCCTTACAGGTCTCCCTAAAAAATCAATCAGACAGCTGCAGCTGATTCAGAAGGCTGCTGCTCGAGTCCTCACTAAGACCAAGAAAGTGGATCACATCACTCCAGTTCTGAAGTCTCTACACTGGCTTCCTGTGCCCCAAAGAATAGATTTCAAAATACTTTTGCTGGTTTATAAATCACTAAACGGTTTAGGGCCAAAATACATTTCTGATCTGCTACACTATGACCCACCCAGACCTCTCAGGTCGTCTGGGACAGGCCTGCTTGTTGTCCCAAGAGTCAGAACTAAACAGGGGGAAGCAGCGTTTAGTTTTTATGCTCCACATATCTGGAACAAACTCCCAGAAAACTGCAGGTCCGCTGCAACTCTCAGTTCTTTTAAATCAAGGCTGAAGACCTTTCTTTTTGATGTTGCCTTTCTTTAAATAATTGTTAATTTCTTATACTGCACCGTCAATTGTATTCTTGTCTTTTATCTAGTGGTATTTTTTGATTTTTTTTATCGTTTTTAAATGCTCTTTAATGTTTTCATGTAAAGCACTTTGAATTGCCCTGTTGCTGAAATGTGCTCTACAAATAAAGCTGCCTTGCCTTATGCAATTGTCCCGGTTGTCAGCGATTACATAGCCGATGTGGTCTTATTATAGCCCGATTATTAACTAAACCCATGTAGAAAGAAGCGTCCAGCATATTATTTTAACAATGTGTGTGTGTGTGTGTGTCAGTCAATCGTAGCGCTCTGTGTCTGCATAATCTGTGCAGCCAGCGTTACAATGTATATTTGTAAACAGTGTTGCAATGCCTCTTCTCATCTGTCTCGAATGGACACAGCGACGCTGGGTGGAAATGTTCACGCATTTCAAAAGCAGGGAGATTCCGTTCAAAAATGTAGGTCTCCTTTGTCAGTTCGCCATGTGTCTACCGGGCACAAATGCTCCCGTCACATGGACTGACGAGAGGAACCGTATGACCATTCCCACCTTAAAGACGCTACTCGTCACACGGGCCCATTCTGCTGACACCTGTGCATCATTTCACAGCAGGCTTTCAGCCAACAATTCACTCCTCTAACAAATATACAGAATGAATGTTTCCAATAGGGAAGCTATCTGCTCTATCAAATGAGATTACTCTTGTGTGTGTGTGTGTGTGTGTATGTGTGTGTGTGTGTGTGTGTGTGTGTATTGTTAGTTAGAATAACACTGGTAACACTTTACGGTAAGGGTACATGAATTCATGCATGAATTAATTGATGTAGGCTATGTATTATTATGCATTATGTAATTAATGATTTATGTGTTACTGCATTCCTTAATATCCCATGAATCATCAGGAATTTCATTGTCTGTCATTCATGACCATACATGAACACAACTAAAGCATTAGGTATGTGGGCACATCATTATGAATTATGATTTATTAAGCATGATCATGATTATTTGTTTTTCTGCAAAAAAAAATGTGGTCATCACTGCGCAAAATTGTGATTTGAACACAACTTGTGCAAAATGATGTCGCCACCTTACCTAATGCTTTAGTTGATGTGTTGTTCATGCATGAGGTCATGAATGAGAGGCTATGAACACGTCAATTCCTGTTGATTCATAAGATAAAAAGGAATGAAGTAATCCACAAATCATGAATTAATTCATGCATGAATTCATAATTCATGTAGTGTTACCATAACTTTAGTTCAAGCCTGTGGCAGCAGTTCCAAATAATTCATGTAGTGCCATGCAATGAAAAATACCTTTTCACAAAGTTTTTCACAAGTTCAGTTCTGAAAAATAAAGTTGGTCCCACATGAAACTCACTCAATGTCTTTTAATATTATTTCTTAGATATGTAGGCTACATACCAACAACATTCATGAATATTAACTGAGATACCCCATTATGTTGTGAGCAGTAGGCCTATGTGTGCTGTTGGCAAAACTGTGTCTAATCTGTCTGTGTCTATGTCTGACCTGGGCTGGCACATGGTTACGTTAAAAAGCATGTGCATGCACGAGCAACTACGGTCACGCGCAAAGTGTCCCGGTTTTAGTTCTGGGAAATCTGGTCACCCTATTTTAACGTGAACCGGTCCTCGGTAGTACCGACGTGATTCGGTCTGTACCCAAACAAGTACCGAGTTCGTTACCCAAACCTACTCAACGACCCGTGGAAACCAGTAAGATTGATACTGAAGTGGTGTGAATGTTTGCTTGCACCATGGAGACACTGACCATAACACTGTCGCAACACAGTTGGTCGCTCCTCCGAGTTATCCCGCCTGTCAACACCATGTGCCATGACAACCGCTAGTTTACGGATGACTTTACACCTACTGAGGGCGAAGTGTGAGATTTAAATTGTTAAACTTATGCTTACGTTGGAACCATTTCAGCTGGTGCAAACATCAAAAAGGTAGTTTTGTATAATCCCCTTAAAGAGGTTACGTTCAAATGAGTCCACGTTAGACACGTAGCTGGTGCAACCCAGTACCGTTGTTAAGATGAAACCAAACAGATCTAACGTGGTTATCAGCTTCACAGGAGCTGGGAGGTGGAGTTTGTGAACTTTGGACAGAGCCAAGCTAGCTGTTTCCACTCTCAATGCTAAGCTAAGCTAACTAGCTGTAGCTTCGTATTTAACTGACAGAGAGGAATCAATCTGAACATCTGACTCTCAGAGAGGAACAGAAGAGAGAACTATCCCTTTAAACCTAAACTGTGTGTGTGTGTGTGTGTGTGTGTGTGTGTGTGTGTGTGTGTGTGTGTGTTTGTTTAAAATAAACCTGCAGCTCTGATAGCGAGGGCCTCCTCCGGGCAGCGTGGAGTGCTTAGATATTTCCCATGAGCCTTTGAGGGCGGAGCGTTCGATGCTTACTTGGCTCTGAAAGCAGCTCAACTTCTGGCTTCAATTTATTCCTGGAGGCACCCACACACACAAACACACAACAGACAACACACACACACACACACACACACACACACACACACACACACACACACACACACACACACACACACACACTCAGCGCTGATTCTAATTAAAGTGAGCTTTCGGCTTCTCGAGCTCTTTCACTTTTCTTTTTTCTTTGTCTTCAACTCTGTTTGGAAGAAACATCTGGAATAACTTCAGCTGTGTGTGTGTGTGTGTGTGTGTGTGTGTGTGTGTGTGTGTGTGTGTGTGAGTGTGTGTTTGATGCTCAGCCACATCATAACATCAGCAGTGATCAGACCCAGATGACATAGAAATACCAGTTAAATCAAAACATCACACACACACACACACACACACACACACACACACACACAGTGTGAAGCTTCATGCTAACGTCATGCTAATGTTTTTGGGCTAATAAGTCAGAGGGACACACCCAGCCAGTCACAGTGTTTCTGTACGTGGCAGAGTACATATATACAGAGGTAGAGGAAGTATTCACACTCTTTACTTTCACTGTACTCAATATTCAGAACAGTTATAATCCAGCCTGTTCGGTTTATATTCCACGTTATTTATTACTGTCAGCAGCACATTGACTGCTGCTGTATAAGAGCGTGAAGATCCTCGAAGGGAGGAGGTCGGGGGGGATTTTTGGCTCCTACAACACAGGGCTTTAAAGAGGGGGGAGCAGAGTTCATGTCCTGAAGAAGTTAAAGGCCCAGTGTGTAAAGTTTTCAGTTGTTTTTACATTATTAAATACAACATTATCAAATGTTGCCCGTTCACAAACGTGTCCTTTTTCATGAATATTTACCATCACCATCAATTCCAAGTATTCCTATTGGCTTGAAATTTTACATTAGCATTCACATGAAGTGGGGTAGACCATATCCATAGATCCATATTCATGCTCCATCTTGAGATACGGTAGCCGGTAAGGGACATACAATACAGGACATAATGCTCCGCTTTTCATGTTTTCTCTGTCACATGATAAACTCACAGCTGCTGCTAATGTTGCTAACGGGTATCGTAGCTTCCCGGCCCCGGCAAGTTTGAAGAAGGAAACATGGAGGACCACACATATTCAAAATCCAAATTTCAGGAACAGGAGTCTTCTTCTTCGCCCATAACAAGAAAAAGGACATTGAAAAGAGCAAGAGACTGGCTTTTTGAAGTGTGAAGGCTACCGTAGCTGTAATAAGTACTTTGAACTGCGTGGTGCGAGAGAGTTGATTGCAATATATATGATCTCAACGCTAGATGGGAGACATTCCCACACATTGGACCTTTAAGGAGAAAACACAAGACTTTCACCAGGAAACAGGTGTTCATGTCCTGAAGAAGTTAAGGAGAAAACACAAGACTTTCACCAGGAAACAGGTGTTCATGTCCTGAAGAAGTTAAGGAGAAAACACAAGACTTTCACCAGGAAACAGGTGTTCATGTCCTGAAGAAGTTAAGGAGAAAACACAAGACTTTCACCAGGAAACAGGTGTTCATGTCCTGAAGAAGTTAAGGAGAAAACACAAGACTTTCACCAGGAAACAGGTGTTCATGTCCTGGAGAAGTTAAGGAGAAAACACAAGACTTTCACCAGGAAACAGGTGTTCATGTCCTGAAGAAGTTAAGGAGAAAACACAAGACTTTCACCAGGAAACAGGTGTTCATGTCCTGAAGAAGTTAAGGAGAAAACACAATACTTTCACCCAGGAAACAGGTGTTCATGTCCTGAAGAAGTTAAGGAGAAAACACAAGACTTTCACCAGGAAACAGGTGTTCATGTCCTGAAGAAGTTAAGGAGAAAACACAAGACTTTCACCAGGAAACAGGTGTTCATGTCCTGAAGAAGTTAAGGAGAAAACACAAGACTTTCACCCAGGAAACAGGTGTTCATGTCCTAAAGAAGTTAAGGAGAAAACACACAAACTTGACTGTCGTGTAAATGAACATCTTGTGAGTTTCTGCAGCCCGATGTGTCTGATGTGAGTCTCTTTCCCTCCACAGGTGTTCCAGCTGTTCACAGTCTCAGCCACCTGAGCTCCAACCTGTGTAAGTGGTGCGAGGCGACCAGTCCGCTGTGCAAAGACAGCGTCTGCCTCAGCAACTGCAACCTCACGTCCTTCTGCAACGCCGTGGATGAGATCTGCATCGCCATGTGGTCAGTGCACTTCTTAACCCTCCCGTTTGGGATTTGGTTTTTCTTACAACCAAATTGTCCAAAAACATAAAGTGGATGGTTCCATACAACCATTACAATTTTTTTCAAGGAACGTTGGAAAAAAGTGACAAAAAATGTTGGAAAAAACAACAAAAAAGTCAAAGAAAAAAGTGCAGAAAAATCGACAAGAACAACGGAAATTTGTGACAAAATAATTGGGAAAAAGTGACAAAAAGGTTGAAAAAAGTGACAAAAAACATCACCAAAATTAAACTACCAAAAAATAAATAAATTGCTCGGTCAATGGGAAGACATCACAAATCAAATACCACATTGTCAATGTAGAGTAATAAACTGGCTCCTGTTCTTTTACAATCTGCATACTGTTCTAAATAGACAGACAGTTTCTTACCGTATTATTTTTTAATATACAGTGATATACTGGCTGCATTGTACCTCCCGCCTTTTTCCTTTATTTTCCCAAGATGCATTGGTGTTAACAATAATCTGTAACATTCACAGACAGTGCTGTAATTACGGGCGTAACTTTGGGTTCAACATTGGGGGGGTTGAGATCTCCAGCTATCTAGGGAAGTCCCGGGATCAGCATCAAAGACTTCAGAAAAAACTAAAACTCAAAAACATAAAAAAAAATGGCCCCAAAAAAAGTCAACAAATTGAAAAGGAACAAAAACAATGGCTGTGATATTATTTTCTCCCAGAATGCATTGCCATTTACAGTCGTATCCTGTAAGAGACTGTGAAGTTTAGTCAGTGTCATGGTTGCGATTTTCTGTTCTAGTTTTTCCTGTTTTATTGTGTTCATTTAGTCCCCGTTTCCTTGTTGTTTTCTGATGGACGTCTGTGTTTTTGTTGCTTCATTTTGAGTTTTTTTCTTAATTTTTTTGTTTCTCTGACATTTGTCGCCTTTTGCCATTTGTCACTTATTTCGAGCTTATTTTGAGGGTTTTTTCATGAGTTTTTTTACAGTATTTTTAGGACTGTCTAGATAGTTGGAGATCTCAACCCCCCCAATGTTGAACCCAAAGTTACGTGCGTTGGATTAAACTGGTTGTTAGACTCATATTTTATATTCAGTGTCTGATTTAAAGTGTCCGTATGTTCTCATTTCTTGCAGTATTTGTGTCTTTGAAGAAACCGAGTCAAAGAGTCAAAAACAAAATGTCCCGGAGCCTTCAGTGTCCCATAAAAACGTTGGATAACAAAGTGCACTCGTTGTTTTTCCCTCCGCACGCTCCCATGAGCCAGCAGAGTCCACCGCAGAACAGCTAAGCTGCTCCAACATGTTGTTGATCAAACTCCCAAACTCTGATACGCTACTGCTGCACGGAAATAATAACATACGGCGGCAGTTTGGTCCCTTTTTCATATTTCATTTTCAAAGGTTCACACACAGATGTTTTAACGTGAGAGAGACAGAGAGAGAGAGGGAGAGACAGAGGGAGAGAGAGAGAGAGAGAGACAGAGAGAGAGAGAGAGAGACAGAGACAGAGAGAGAGAGAGAGAGAGAGAGAGAGAGAGAGAGAGAGAGAGAGAGAGAGAGAGAGAGAGAGAGAGAGAGAGAGAGAGAGAGAGAGAGAGAGAGAGAGAGAGACAGAGACAGAGAGAGAGAGAGAGAGAGAGAGAGAGAGAGAGAGAGAGAGAGCTTCACACCCACTGGCATCGGTTTCTACACTTTGGAAACATTTCTGCTGATTCGTGCCTTTGTTTGGATAACAGAGCTTCTCCGGGATCCCCCTCGCTGCACCCCTCTCATTTCCTGTTCACGTCAGCCGGGTCGACCCTCCCAGATAGCTGTAGGAAACCAGAGATAAGACGGAAGAAGAAGAGAAGAGAGGGGAGGGAAAGGCTGCTTTATTCAGGTCAAAGTTGATAGGGAGCATTGTGGAGCTGCTCTGGCGACTCACAGCTCCTCACACATCAGCCAACCAACAATAAAAAACATCAACAAATGGACAAAACTGTAGAATAAAGTGGCAAAAAAAAGCTGAAAGAAAGTTTCCTCGGGACGTTGTGCACAGATAAGCGATGGAAAAAGTATTCAGATTACTGCATTTAAAGTACTAATACTACACTGTAAAAATACTTCAGTAAAAGTCTGTGAGTATCATCAGGAAAATGTAGTTAAAGTATTAAAGTGCTCATATTATGCTTTATTGTGATATATATCTTTTTTTGTGCATGTTATAGGTTCACAAAGTGAAAAAGCCCAAAGTCCCCCCCAAAGGGACTTACCATCTCCAACAGAAAACACTGTTCACCAACTGCTCCAAACAGCTCTGTTGTAGTCCAGCCTTTACTTCAGAGACAAACGTGGTCACTTTGGAACACACGTTATAATGCTCGCCTAGCTGCTAGCATGGCACGCCCTCATACTCTGCTTCTGACTGGCTAGTAGTCCTTACCTAGGTACTGTCAGGGCCCTCATACTCTGCTTCTGACTGGCTAGTAGTCCTTACCTAGGTACTGTCAGGGCACGCCCTCATACTCTGCTTCTGACTGGCTAGTAGTCCTTACCTAGGCACTGTCAGGGCACGCCCTCATACTCTGCTTCTGACTGGCTAGTAGTCCTTACCTAGGTACTGTCAGGACACGCCCTCATACTCTGCTTCTGACTGGCTAGTAGTCCTTACCTAGGTACTGTCAGGACACGCCCTCATACTCTACTTCTGACTGGCTAGTAGTCCTTACCTAGGTACTGTCAGGGCACGCCCTCATACTCTACTTCTGACTGGCTAGTAGTCCTTACCTAGGTACTGAGCATGTGTGACTCCCAACAAACATAGAACAGAAGTGAGATGTCTCACTCTGTAGCTCAGAGAGCTCAACACACAGGGTGAAAAGAGGAGCTGCAGCAATGTTTTGAATATTAAACCATGTAAACCTATTCTGGTACAACCTCAAAATACAATTATGAACCTGAAAATGAGCATAAAATGAGCACTTTAAAAATAAAAGTACTGTTGGCTCAGTTGGTAGAGCAGGCGCACATTTACATAGAGGGTTTATGTCTCGACGCAGAGGTCTGGGGTTCAAGTTCAACTTGTGACGACAAAAAAAGTAAAAGTACTCAATGCAAAAAATATTAGACTATTTCTTTCAAAATATTAGACGTTTTTCTCAAAAATATTCGACTTCTATCGCCATAATATTCAACTTTTTTCTCTCAAAATATTAGACTTTTTCTCTGAAAATATTAGACTTTTTTCTGAATTGAAGGACAGATGGATAGATATAAGGATGAAGGAATCACTGAATGGATAAATAGTTAATAAATGAGATAATGGTGTTCCTCTGCTCTCTCAGGAGGAAGAACAACAACACGATGACAGTGCACACCATGTGTCATAACCCCGCCCTGCCACTAGAGGGCGTGGACCCCCGTCTGCTACTGAACTTTACCTCCAGGGAGTGTCACATGGTCCCGCAGCCGGCCGAGGACGGAGCCATGATGGTCTGCGGTTGCCACGGAGAACACGAGTGCAACGACAAACTCATCTTCGACAAGGGAGCTCACGGTGAGTACATGGCAGAGGGATGGATGGATGGATGGATGGATAGATAGTTAGATTGATGGATGGATGGTTAGCTAGATGGATGGATGTATAGTTGGATGGATGGCTACATAGATGGATGGATGGATGGATGGATAGAAAGATGGCTCTAAAACAGGCCGATGTGTAGTTTTTTCAGAAGCTTTTATTTTGTTTTTTGTCTTGTCACGAATCTTGGTTTGAACTGGACTTTATACAACGAATTGTAAGCGTGGAAATGACGCTGCCTGTGCACAGGCACCTTAAGAATGAAGGAATTATTAGATTTAAGGATGGATGGATAACGAAGGAGAAATGATAGAATAGATAAATAAATATATGGGTAAACATATGAATGGATGGATGAATATATTCCAGTATGTCTGCTGCCCCTGCAGGATTCTCCAAGCTGCAGAGTAAAGATGTGATCCCGGTGGTGGTGGTAAGTTTGGTGCCTCCTGTCCTGGTTGCCATAGTCGCCACCGCTGCCTTCTACTTCTACCGCACACACCGCCTGGACAAACCGGGCCCTCCTGCTCGTCCTGCCTGGCCCACCAAACGCACCCCAGAGCTATACCAAGCCTTCGACCTGCCATGTGGCGGCCTGGGGGCTCGGGGAGAGGGCGGAGGAGGAGGCGGCATGATTGGTCCTGGAGGCCAAACGGGGGAGTCCAACACCAAGGTGCCGTCTCTCAACAACGACATGACGGACTGGCAGGGGCAGTCGGCAGAACTGCTGCCGATAAAGCTGGAGGTACTGGTGGGGAAGGGTCGCTTCGCTGAAGTGTGGAGGGCGTGCTTGCTGCAGGGGGTGACGGGCGGAGTTAACAGCTACGAAACAGTGGCAGTGAAGGTGTTCCCGGCTGTGGAGTATGCCTCGTGGAGAAACGAGTGCTCCATCTACTCCGATGCCAAGCTGGAGCATGACAACGTGGTCCGATTCCTCGCGGCGGAGGAGAGGGGCCCGCGTGGCCACCCGCTCAGGAAGTACTGGCTGGTTTTGGCCTATCACAGCCTCGGGAACCTGCAGGACTTCCTCACGGAAAACATCCTCAGCTGGGAGGAACTTGTTGCCATGGCAGGCAGCATTGCCAGAGGGGTAGCTCATCTCCATAGTGACACAACGCCCAGTGGGATACCGAAGGTAAATCAGACTGACAGAACTACAAGGAGAGCAAAAACACGGTTAGGAAAAGGTTCAAAAGGGAAAAATCACAAGAGCTATGTTGAGGCTGGAAATGTAGACTGACTCAGCGTGAGTGTGGTAGGGCAGAGTTCTTGTAGGAAGGCTTGATTGTAGAATGGGAGGCAGCTGGAAGTGTTGTAGTTAAGACCACCTCAACCATGTCCAAGTCAACACCAAGACCAGAGTGTATCAAGACCAAGACTTTGAGGGGTTGAGACCAAGACAAGACTAATACTTTTAGGGAGTGAGGCCGAGACAAGACTGAGACTATGAGGGGTTGAGACCAAGACTAGACTGAGACTTTGAGGGGTTGAGACCAAGACATTATCGTGGCTTTGAGGGGTTGAGGCTGAGACAAGAGCAAGACTTTGGGGGGTTGAGGCCGAGACAAGACCGAGACTTTGAGGGGTTGAGGCCGAGATAAGACCAAGACTTTGAGGGGTTGAGGCTGAGACAAGACCAAGACTTTTAAGGAAGTGATCCAGAAACAAGACCGAGACTCTGAAGGGTTGAGACAGTAACAAGACCGAGACTTTGAGGGGTTGAGGCTAAGAAAGGACCAAGACTTTGGGGGGTTGAGGCTGAGACAAGACCGAGACTTTGAGGGGTTGAGGCTAAGAAAGGACCAAGACTTTGGGGGGTTGAGGCTGAGACAAGACCGAGACTTTGAGGGGTTGAGGCCGAGACAAGACCAAGACTTTGAGGGGTTGAGGCCGAGACAAGACCAAGACTTTTAAGGAAGTGATCCAGAAACAAGACCGAGACTCTGAGGGGTTGAGACAGTAACAAGACCGAGACTTTGAGGGGTTGAGGCTAAGAAAGGACCAAGACTTTGGGGGGTTGAGGCTAAGACAAGACTGAGACTTTGAGGGGTTGAGGCTGAGGCAAGCCCGAGACTTTGAGGGGTTGAGGCTCAGACAAGACCGAGACTTTGAGGGGTTGAGGCAGAGACAAGACCAAGACTTTGAGGGGTTGAGGCCGAGACAGGACCAAGACTTTGGGGGGTTGAGGCCTAGACAAGACTGAGACTTTGAAGGGTTTAGGCCTAGACAGGACCAAGACTTTGAGGGGTTGAGGCTGAGACAAGACCAAGACTTTGAGGGGTTGAGGCCGAGACAGGACCAAGACTTTGGGGGGTTGAGGCCTAGACAAGACTGAGACTTTGAAGGGTTTAGGCCTAGACAGGACCAAGACTTTGAGGGGTTGAGGCTGAGACAAGACCAAGACTTTGAGGAAGTGAGGCTGAGACAAGACCAAGACTTTGAGGGGTTGAGGTTGAGACAAGACCGAGACTTTGAGGGGTTTTAGGCCGAGACAGGACCAAGATTTGAGGGGTTGAGGCAGAGACAAGACAGAGACTTTGAGGGGTTGAGGCTGAGGCAAGACCGAGACTTTGAGGGGGTTGAGGCTGAGACGAGACCGAGACTTTGAGGGGTTTAGGCAGAGACAGGACCAAGACTTTGGGAAGTTGAGGCAGAGACCAGACCAAGACTTTGGGGAGTTGAGGCCGAGACAAGACCAAGACTTAGAGGGGTTGAGACCAAGACAAGACCAAGACCGGAGTGTATCAAGACCAAGACTTTGAGGGGTTGAGACCGAGACAAGACCAATACTAGACCAGTGCCAGACAGCCAGAGCTTCTTCTGTCTCCCGGATTCACTTTCTTTGGAGTTTGTGTTAAGGGGGTGGGGAGAGGAGGGTTAACAGTAACCCATTTCAAATTAGAAATGAGTCATTAAGTTATTGGTTGCATTTGAAGCAGGAAGTTTTGCATCCAATTACAGTAACGATATCGCTGCAGCTGTGGTCTTGACCGGTCTTGAAATAAAATCCAGAGTCCTCTTTATCCGAGACAGAGTAAAAAAATGCGCCAGACACACACACACACACACACACACACACACACACACACACACACACACACACACACACACACCACACACACACACACACACACACACACACACACACACACACACACACATTTACAGAATTATTGAATGTATGGTTGGATGGAGTGGGAAACCAAAGCTAAATCAGTCTATGTTCTCTGGAAATACAATTTTGCTCACCGTGATAATTTACGTTTTGGGCTATAAGATTATTCTCATAGTGGATTAATGTGTGGATTATGTTCTGGATGAATGGATGAGTTGTTAGGTCTCTAAAATGTGGATCAGTGTTCCCAAAGCCTAAGATAAATGGCCTCAAATGTCTTGTTTTGTCCACAACTCAAAGATATTCAGTTTCCTGTCACAGAGGAGAGAAGAAACTAGAAAATATCTACATTCAACAAACTGACATCACACAAGTCTGCCTTTTTGTTCATAAAAAATGACTCAAACTGATTATTTGATTAATCTTTGCAGCTGTACTTTTTTTCTCTGTAGGTGCCGGTTGCCCATCGGGACCTAAAGAGCAGTAACATCGTGGTGAAGAGCAGGACGGAGTGCGCCCTGTGTGACTTTGGTCTGGCGTTACGACTCGAGCTCTCGCTCACCGTCGATGACTACGCCAACAGTGGACAGGTGAACTCAACACGGGGGGAGTGCCATGTGTTTAAAGTACAACAAAGACGCAGTTGTCAATTTCCCGTCCAGCGCCCACGTCGTTTAAATAGAAAATGTACCTGTGCCCATCTGTGCGCCCATGGCCGTGCTGGTCTTACAGGGAGGTGTGTTCAGGTGCATTCTGGGCGTGCTGGTCTTACAGGGAGGTGTGTTCAGGTGCATTCTGGGAGTATTGCTATCTTGAGGCAGCGGGAAGTGATGGCACCATTGACCAACAAAAACCTGGTCTAAAGTCAATAACGCAGCATTTCATTGTTATTTTAACAGAGCATTAGTAAAATGCTCCTAGGCTCGTGCACAGCGGACGCACACTATGCTTGTTACACACACAGGGACGCACAGCAGCACACACACATGCTGTGCAAATATTATGGTGCAAATCCTCCATCATAACAGCAATGCTCCAAGGTCCAAACGCGCCTAGCTTTAAGGATCACTGTACCGTGGACGGCACACTTTGTGGCTGTGGTGTCGCTGTAACGTCGCTGTAACCTCCACTCATAAACGCTTTTATAACTTTAAAGCATTAAATCTTCAAAATATACAGCCATGCGACACAACAATTGAAAGCTTAGCCTCTCATGATTCAATTTAGCCCACACATAAAGCATAAGATGATTTATAGCGGTTATACAACTGTTATAAAGTTAAAGAAAATAAAACAATACAGACGTACACTGCGCAGCTGGTGTCTAGAGTCGAGAGTGCATCCATACCTTTTTCCTTGTCCCTTTAGCCACTGCGAGGATTTTTTGCCCAAAACCTTTTTTTCTTAAATCCCCAAGAGTCCAAGTAAATGGAATATCCAAACAATTATATCCAAAACGAGCTGTTCGCCTCACAGTCTTGACGTTTCTGGCCGAATCACAACGGGAAATCGCTAAACTGTTTTTCATTTCCGCACTTGTATCGCCGCTCGCTTCTCTCCCGAGGGTCCTACATGGTCGACGTGGGTGTCACTGTATTCTCTGAGATCTAAGGTTTCCATAGATACCTGGTATAAGCCAATCGGTTCAGGTTTGCCTGTGATATCCCAATGGGAAGCTGAAGACTCCTCTGACGCGATGTGAGCCCCACGCGCACTCAAGCAACATTTGCTCGGACCAGTTAGATTTAAATGCTATAAGACTCGTCTACATTTTTAGCCAATGAGCAGACAAGTCGATAGATACCACATTTGACACTGACATTTTAACCCTGTAATAGTTGGAGCTGTGTCAAAGCAAAACAGGGCCTCCTATAGGCATATCACACCCTGTGCAATTTATAATGACTTATTTCTATATATTTATGTAGATAATTATTTTAAGTATGTGTATGATTGATGTGGATGTGTTTGTGTATTTGAGAAGTGTTTTATTTTGTACTTTATTGGCTTTTTTCTTTGCACTTTTCAAATTGAAATAAGAAAAACGGACAGACATATCTGTAGAAAACAATTCATATAAAATCCATTTTTGAGTCTCTTGGCTTCTGGGCTTTTTCTCAGTAAGCTGAGACATGTGGCTATGACCTTGTGTTGTCTGTATCTCATTAGATGTGTTTACAGCAGTGTATTTTAATCATTTTACAGATGTATGATTTGGACGGGAATAAAAACCTCCATTCTAGCCTCTCTAACTCTGTGTCAGTAAGGCCTAGAATCACCCTGACACTTGTAACAGAAACTCGAGAGTGTTACCTTTCCAATGATCACCCCTGAGTGTCAAAGTATATGGGAGCTGTACCACTTTTAATTTGGGTATGACGTTGAGACCAAAAAGCAAGAAATTTCAAGCGTTTCTTAATTAAAGGGAATGGGAGATGATCTCTGATTGGTTGATTGCATGTTACGCCCAAAACACACCTCTGATTAATGAAGACACTAAGGTCAACCCTTTAGAACCATGCACACACAGATACAGGTTTGTGGCACTATCTTTGTGGGGACCCGTCATTGACATAATGCATTCCCTAGCCTTCTCTATGTGTGTGTGTGTGTGTGTGTGTGTGTGTGTGTGTGTGTGTGTGTGTGTGTGTGTGTGTGTGTCAAACCGAGTGTGTCTGGGCTGAGATGGATCTTTTAGTTTCTCTCTGGGCTTTTGTGTTGAGGACTCTGCTGTGTCGTCCCGTCCAGGTTGGGACGGCTCGCTACATGGCGCCGGAGGTCCTGGAGTCCCGGGTGAACCTGGAGGACTTGGAGGCGTTTAAACAGATGGATGTTTACTCCATGGCTCTGGTGCACTGGGAGATGGCATCCCGCTGCCACGCCATCGGGGGTACGAGCCTCTCTTCTTCTGCCTTAGCCAGTATTTTCCCTCACTTTGAGGAAGACTTACGTAGGTGCGCGTATTTGGCGGGGAGGGGTTAGGCATCCTTCCTCAAGAAAATGTGACGTTTTTCAAAGACATTCTCTCTATTCTCTCTCTAACCCTAACACGTATGTAAACGTGTGTGTGTGTCTGTGTGTGTGTGTGTGTGTGTGTGTGTGTGTGTGTGTGTGTGTGTGTGTGTGTGTGTGTGTGTGTGTGTGTGTGTGTGTTTGTCTGTGTGTGTGTGTTTGTGTGTGTCTGTGTGTGTGTCTCTGTGTGTTTGTGTGTGTGTGTGTGTTTGTCTGTGTTTGTGTTTGTGTGTGTGTGTGTGTTTGTCTGTGTGTGTGTGTGTGTGTGTGTGTGTGTGTGGGTGCAGAGGTGAAGAACTACGAGCCTGCGTTTGGCTCCAAAGTGTGCGAGCAGCCGTGTGTGGACAGCATGAGAGACCTGGTGCTGAGGGACCGAGGACGGCCAGACATCCCCTCAGCGTGGACACAACACCAGGTCAGAGGTCACATGCTTACCCAGTACAGATATATACGCGTAGATACAGTCTCCGGCGTGTGAATGCATCTCTGCTGCCGCCATCTGACCCGTTCTGACCGTAAAGACTCAGAACGAGCAGACTTTTGTGCGACTTCTCTGAAAATATTCATGACTCATAAGACCCAATCAGGAGGCGAACGCTGGCTTCTTCGTCCTCGTTTCTAAACGTCTCTGTTTGTCCGTCCAGACTACAAAGCAACCGCAGAGTTTCCAAACCAAAACAAGGGCAGCAGTGTTTCCTAAGTGTTAGGGGTTCGGAAACGCCGCAGTAGTGCGGACGCGGGACGCAAAACGTAGTAGAAGATACTACTTTCATTGAATTTGGGTGTTTTATAAAATTTTATAGCATTTATATTTTTATTTATTTATATATTTTTTGTATACATATATATATATATGTATTTTTTTATTTTTATTTTTTGTTATATATATATATA